>NC_056751.1:438824154-438979154 GCF_019279795.1 Protopterus annectens
AACTATTTATCCAACACTTCCCCCATCTCACACACGGAAGTGTTTCAAACCCACCTAGTTGTGGGGCTTCACCCTCCACTTACTATATATATATATATATATATATATATATATATATATAAACTGTGAGTCTGCACTACATTGGAGAAAAGGGGTTTGAAAGACTTCCCTGTGTGTATCAGTTAAGTCGGACTGCTGCAGCCCCTGATGAAGGGATGTTGGCAATCATATATATCTGGATCCTACTTACAGTTTTGATGTACCAAAAATGGACTTTTATCTTTCTCAAAGCAAGAGGCAGCTGCAGAAATTCCATTTGAGAACCTTTTGCAAAGAAGCTTATGCAGTGGATGCTTTCGGTTTCATTTGGGCAGGTCTCTTATCTCTATTCTGTATGCTTAATTCCTTAACCAACCTTCCCTCCCACTGTGATTCAAAAAGAGAGGAACAAAATAGTCAAAATTTGACTAATTGCTTCTTTTGATGTGAGGTAACATTGGTTAACTCTGCTGAAATATAATGTGGAGGCTTCATTATCTCTGTCTCAGCACATGTACTCGTGACTCAACTTATGGGGTCTTTGGAATAGAGAAACCTGCAGACAATTAAGCTCTCAGTCTAGATAATCTGACCTTACTGCTCTTTGGATACCTGTTCTCAGATGAAGTGCTTAGTATCAAGAAGATGTAGTACTAGGAATTCCCACTTAGCCATATGGAATTGATTTTCCCTCTAGTGGCAAAAGAGGAATCAGGCACCCTAGTTGGTAGGAGTGCCCTTGATTATAGAATATCTGACATGTCTGTTTTGTGTCAGGGCTTGCATCCTCTTCAATTAAAAATACATTTATCTCTCATTTCACCCTGTTTGCCTTTGCATCACCATTTTCCTAATTATTAACCATAAAACAGTTTCTCAAAGGGTTTCACCACTTACGGCCCCATAGGACAGGGACAGCACACCAAAGAACTTGATCTTCATTTTGGAAAAATGAACCTACATTCCTTTTGAACCAGCCACCACCAGTTCCTCTGAAATTTCTCACCTAGAAAGCAGCTATGTTATAAGCTTACCACATCAACCAAGAAGGTTCTTGAGCTGCATATCCTTATGTACAGAGAGTCCTTCTTAGTCTTCCGGAGGACAGAGTCTGTTTGTACAAAAATGTTTCTTTATTCCAAAAGTGGTTCCCGAGTTAGCTTTAACCCAAACCATTAAGTTCTGTGTGTTTTTGTCTAATCCCAAAATGTAGTGGAAAGATTTTGCATTCCATGATGTTCACAAGCAACTCCGGTATTATGTGCATATCTTTGCCCCAAATAAGGTATGCAAAATAAGTAATTTAACTCATTCCCTCCAGTACAACTCTTTTGAGTGTGTACCTTTAACTCCTAGTGGGTGTGGCCTGAACCTTTAAAAATGAAGTTATCACCTTACAATTCTAACAAATACTCATTGACAGAGGTCAGATATCAATTCACTTGTGTTTGCCATCATGTATGCTTCAAGATAAAATATTCTGATACCTTGTATGTAGCATGATTTTGCAATTATTAATGCAAGTATGAACAAGTGACATTTGGCGCCTAGAGGAGCAGTAGGAGGTAACTGCAGATGCACCTGGAGGGGTCACTTGGATGTAATACAGTTTCTAAATCTGCATCTCTGTATCACCTTCTATTAGTCTGTCCATGGAAAGATCCTACGAGGGATATCAGGCCACATTCCACCAGAGATACAGCTGCTACCATTGCATTTGATCGAGGTGTAGATCCACAGGCCATTCTAGAAGCAGCCACTTGTTCCTTTCTCCACATCCTTCTGTAAGCATTGCAGGTTGGATGTACTGTCCAGGTATGTTGTTTACTTTGCCAGTTCTGTTTTACAGGGCCTCCTTTAGCCGTTTTTGGAAGACAGACAGCCTCCTGATAACCTATATAAAGTGTTGGGAATCTGCTAAAGTACCAAGATTGCAACTGTGATCATACCTCTCAAACTGTAAACATAAAACATCTGGACAAAGGCCCAAGAAAAATAGGTACAACTGTCCAAAAATCGGTATGCTGATTAACATAAAATTTGCATACATAATTATGTAACCCCGCCCGTTCCAATAGAACTGTGGTATGCCAACATTCAAATGCAAATTGAAAAACAGACAAAATATTAAACACAAAATATAACCAGAATAATAGTGTTTTATTTATGTTAACATTTGAGGATGTATCAAACTTTGAACTTGTATACAACTAAAATGCAATTTTTGTTCATAAAAATAAAATTAGCTGCCGCTCTCATCATTAATGCAGTGGGACAAGTGGTCTCTGAACAGTAAATCTGATAGCAGAAACACTTTAGCAATATAGTACATTATTTACAGTAGGGGAAACCATACAGTAGATGAAATATGCAGCCTGGCAAACTGCAACTTCACTTGCTGCTTACGATCTTATTTAAGGTTAAAGCTAAAATTTTACTACTACCAATTGACATACTTGCTGACTTAAACCTTTATTTCCTAACAGTCTGTCACTACAGAGCTGCTATACCAAAACTATACATGAAGTTGGCTCATGAAACTCCTTTCAGTCTGACTGCACCTAAAATTCGAGTGAAGGAAACAAAGCATATGCAGTATATCATATACCACTGATAAGAGATAATAAAGTAACCGCTAATGTAGTACAGTAAAGCAGGAGTAGAGTTGTAGTATCTCTCCTGTGTCTACATTTACTGAGAATTCTTATCAGGCATTGATTGCACAATTGCGCATTGGGCTATTGCAAAACCCTTAACCAAACATTGAGCATTTTTCTTAATAGCAGTTTCATAACCTGCTTAACATCAATAATATTGTGTTTTTAATAGACTAGACAGCAAGAAAAATTAATTAACTTTAAAATTCATATCTGACAACATTTTCAAATTCTTTTTTATGTTTGTCGAACATGTAATTATTATCTCCACATGCTCAATTATAAATTGAGCAAGTTGTCTATTGAAATCCCTGATGCTTTATTTCTGCTACTCAGAAGTAAACCACATTTCTTTACCATCCTGCTTAATAGGTTCATAGGTAAGTACTAGGCTATCTGCCCAAGGGCATTTATAAGCCTAGGCAGAATGTGTTGGCTTTCGCCACCCCCTTAGATTAGTTCCCTGTGCCACTGTCCAGCAGAGCCATTTGTTCCCTGTGCCACTGTCCAGCAGAGCCACTGCAGTGATCCCCGGGGTAAATTTTCTGTTTCCCATCCACCCGTCAAGGTTTTTCTTGAAGCGTGTTAGTGAGGGGCTCTGCCTGATGTATATTGGAATCCTGTTCCAAAGCATGAGGAGTCTCTGGGATAGGAATCTATCCTTCCAGCATGTTCTGTTTATTGTTGTGGTAAGGTTTATATCTCTAGAGCGTGTGGCTCTCTGGGATTTGTTTTTTTTAGGTGGAGCATGTCCATCAATTCTGTGTTGGACGTGGCCTTGTATGTCAGGCAGAGATCACCTCTGAGTAAGCAGTATGCAACCAAGTACAGCTGGAGTTTCTTGAGTCAGGCTGCATAGGGCATCTGTTTGAGGCCAGTACTCCTCTTGGTGAGGTACATTTGTGGTCTTTCCAGCTGTTGCAGGTGTCTTGTAAGGTGCATCCTAAATGGGGCATTGTATTCTATGATGGGTCTAATGAGTAATGAGTAGTGAGGCACAATAACCTCTTTTGTTCTAGATGTGAACCCTTTTGTGATTAGGTGCGCCACATAGAAGGATTTTCTAACCACCTTGGCAATATGATCATCAAAGGAGAGATTACTATCTACTTGGGTCCCCAGCTCCCTTATTACATTTTCTGTATTTAGGGGACTACCACCTATGTGGTAGTTCGCGGGTACTTTGTTTTTTCCAAAAGGGATGACTATGCACTTTTTGGCATTTAA
Organism: Protopterus annectens; assembly: GCF_019279795.1. NCBI lineage: Eukaryota > Metazoa > Chordata > Ceratodontiformes > Protopteridae > Protopterus > Protopterus annectens. The sequence continues at coordinate 438,828,078 of NC_056751.1, forward strand.
TTTGAGGCCATGATTTTGACACCAGGTATCTGTCTCAGTGAGACCCATCTGGAGGGTGTCTGTATCAGCCGGATAATCAGTTATGGCCCCTAGTTTGCAGTTGTCTGTGAACTTGGTCAGCCATAGTCCTCCTATGCTTGCCTGTACCTCTGAGAAGTATATACAGAACAGGAGGGGTCCTAGGACTGAGCCCTAGGGGATGCCACTTGTAACCGGTTTAGAGTCGGACGTAGAGCCTGCAACTCTCACCATGTGGGTTCTATCCATGAGCCAGTTGGCAACCCATCTCGTGACGTAGGGGTTTATGTTCAAGCTGGTGAGCTTGTCTATAATACTAGAATGGGGAATGGTGTTGAAATCCTTTGCAAGGTCTAGGTAGGCTGTGTGGACCTCCTTTCCCTCATCTAATGCCTTGGTAACCATCTCAAAGAAGTCCACCAGGTGTAGGAGGCATGACCTTCCCTTAACAAAGCCAAACTGGGTAGGGTCCAAGGTTTGGCGGTTCCCAATGTCTCTGTTAATGAGTTCCATGGTGATGCATTCCATAGCCTTGCAGACCAGGCTAGTCAGGCTTATAGGGCGATAGTTCCCACTGTCCGTTGTGGCTCCACCTTTGTGGAGCGGGATAACTGTTGCTGTACGCCACTCTATGAGTATGTAGCTTGTAGAGAGGCTGAGTTTGAACAGTGTGTTTAGGTGAGGGGTAAGTTAATTTTGGAGCTCTTGTAAGACACAGCCTGGGACATCGTCCAGTCCCATTGAAGCTGTATTTTTGGCTTTGGATAGGGCTGTTTTAACCTGTGTGTCGGTGATTGACGGGGCCCTACATTCTTCTGGTATTGTTATGGGCCCTTTAGGGGGAGAGAGGGGAGTGAAGTTTGCACTAAATCTGTTTGCCAGAATGTTGGCAATATCAGTCGGTTCAGTGTATTGTGTGCCATTCTGCACTAACTCAGAGCAGATCTGACAGTTTCCACTTAGGTTCTTGACATAACTAAAGAACGCTTTGTGGTTATCTTTGGAGTCATTGGCAATTTTACTTTCGAAACTAGCCTTGGATGATTTAATGAGGGATCATAGTTTCTTGCTGATACTGATCCAGGATGTCTTCCCTTCTTGGGATTTTACTCTTTTCTGTACTAGTTTCCTCCTTCTGTTGTATAGCTTGTTTATGGCAGGGGTCCACCAGACTAGTCTCCTTTTCTTGGAGGAGTGAGTCTTGGTCTTACTTGGGATAGCATGATCCATGCATTCCTGCAGATGCTCATAGAGTGCCTTTGTAAAGGTTTCAGCAGCTTGGACAGCATTGTCTTTTAGCATGGGGGCTGTGAACCTTTCCACCTCGGTCTTAAGTAACGTGAAGTTTGCTTTTGAAAAGTTTTTCATGGTGGCTTCCTTGATTGGGAGTGGGGGCGGAATGTGGATATCCAGAGTGATTAGTCTATGGTCTGATCTAACCAGCGAGGGGTTGACCTCCGGTGTGGAACACCGGTCACCCATGTTGGTGATGACCAGGTCCAGTATGTTGTTCCCTCTGGTGGGGGTGTTTTCCAGTTGATCCAGGACATTCGAGTTTATAAATTCTAGGAAGCGTTGGGTAAGGGAGTTGGTACTTGAGTAGTTCTCCCAGTTTATGTTTGGGTAATTGAAATCACCCAGTATTAGGGTGTTTGGTAGGACTTTCATATTTCCCAGTGTCTCCAGAAATGCGGAATGGGGGTCATGGGCCATGGTAGGTGATCTGTAGCAAGCTACAATTTGGATTGCAGTTTTACCCGTTGTTAGTTGCACATGGATGGTCTGTGATGCATTGTACTGCGCCACTAACCTGGAGGTGTGGGTATCCTTGATGAATATGGAGACACCCCCGCCTTTTGTGTTTCGGTCCTGGTCCTGTGGCCAAAAGCTATGATATGAGTTATAGCCTAATAGTGCTGGGGTGCTGTCAGGAGCCTTAAACCAGGTTTCTGTTACTGCACAGATGTCGATGTTCTCCATACTGAGGAGTGCCTCGAGTGCGTGCATTTTGAGGTTTAGACTTCTGGCTTTGAGTAGCATTACCCTCAGTTTTTGGTTACCTGTGCTATTTATGGTGGTGGGTTTGTCTTTTGAGCCTTGGCTAAAAAAGGCACTGTGGGGGTGGCAAGAGCCTTGGCCAGTATTCGAAAGCCTAAGGGTGACAGGTGCAAGCCATCTCTTGTGAAGCAACATGGCTTGTCGAGCATGTCATCCCAGGTGGACAGATACTGGATCCCCTTTGAATGACACCAGAAACTTAGCCAATTGTTGAAATTGATCATTTTTTCTTTATACTGTAGCATCATTCTTGGTGAGGGCAGGATGCTACTCAGGATCAGGGTCATACCGGCCTGGGCTACATGATCAGAGAGCTCTTCCATGTCTCTTTTCATGTAGTCCAGGATGTTAAAACTTATTTTTGTATAGCACTGAAAAAGTGTATTAGCTTACTCTTTAAATTGCAGCTAAAAAGAAAATCTAGTAATTCAGATTTATCCATGAGTTTAGTGATATAAAAATCAGTTTAGCACCACATCTGGAAAATGGTCTCCTAAGGCACTTTACTTATGCCTATTACCCATAAAATCAAAATCTATAATATGTGTCACTACTATCCAGTATTCCATCTAGTCAAATCCAAAATACATTATTTTATATTTAAACAAAAATGCAAAGTTTCTTATTAGTTGTGCATGCAAATGAAGTAATACTTATGTATTTTTTTTTTTTTATTTCTTTTCTATCTTTCTTCTCCTCTTCTTCTGCTCATTGTAGTAACAGCAGTTCCACGAGCTGGTGCCCCCCCTGTAAGTTGAGGAGTTAACATGAATAAATAAATAAATATTTTCTCCAAAGTAAGGACCAAAAATATATATTCTGCTCTAAAACTGTAGCAGTTTGCTACAGTTAAACCACATGAAGCATTTTGGCGCTTCGGTGCTACAACTGTAACCGCAAATGCATTATCAGCACTGACCGCACTACTGCACTAACGCAGCATTGTCAAATCGAACCCAGGGTCCCCTTCAAATTCTTTGCTAAATGATTCAGGGCAAAGAATAGAATAGTATAGGTAATGGCCCAAGACTGGGGAAATTTTAAATATTACTCCAGTTTACTTAAAAAGTTAACAGAACAGCAGGTTTTAATTAACATACATTTTCTAAACAGGAAGAATGAAACTAATGTTGGTCATTACTGAATGACTGTAATTCTCAGCAGTTTAATGGGAAATCAGATCTTAGAAAGGACAGGACAAACACACATAAGAGCAAAACCAGAGACAATTCTGCAAGATCAGGAACAATCATGAGGTGTATGCACAAATGGTGTTTAGGCTGTATGTTGAAGCCAGCATTATGAATTCAGTTGACACATCTGCAGATGACATAACCCGCAACTATCTAACTCCAGACAGGGGTACAAAAGGCAGAAATAAACGTGGTCAAAGTTCCCAAATCAGGAGTTGATTTTATGTAATGGTATTGTTGAACATTACAGCTGAGACATTACGAGGTTGTGAATTAAGCACTTTTTGAAGTAAATGCAAATTGCATGCTACAGCAGCAGCAGTTAAATGCAAGTAATTTTTTTTGAAGACTAAAAGGGGTATTTATAATGCAGTCTGAGAAGTTAAGGAGTTAAACTTCGGCAACAGCCATTCTGGTATAATTAGTGATATACACGCTGGTATATCCTCCACAGAAATAAAGATGTTTAGGAACTCTACTCAGAAAAAGGGTTCCTAAACTGTTGGGATAATCTACTTATTTATGCAAAAGGGGTACATCAGGGGCTGGACTGTATACTAAATTCACTGGGCTGTTCCCTGGATGAACCAAGTTCATAAAAACAATGATTGTTATGATCAGTAGCAAGGGGCTCCCAAAGTCACAGGAAACCAGCACAAGGTCAAATCTAAGCTAATCAAATTGCTTACAGTACCATTACATTTCAACAGAAAAAAAATGGTAAGTGAAAATCAAGCTAACTGGTGTATATTTTCAGTGTTAATAGGTGGAACAGAATGTTAGGGATGAAAATCATACTGATAAACAGAAATTGATGCTGATATCCCATAGTTGTCATTTGTCAACTTTAATTTCCATTTATCTTTGGAATGGAGTGAATGAGTGTCACTGTATCATTGTGTTTTTACTGGGTCTTAGAAATGCTGTTCATTTGCTTGGAGTGTACCTTTTAAAACACTATAACCCTCTCATGCCCAGTCATCAAATGCGTGCATGAGCATAAAAAAATTAAAACAAAATCGGGATTTAAAGGGGCCAATCAGGAATTCATGGCACCCTATTATTTTGAGCCCAAAATCGTGAAATACCCAGGAATTTGGTACATTTGATAGGTATGACTGTGATCTATATAAAGAGCGTTTATACAGTTGTGTAAGGAACTTGCAGTAGTAAATGTTCAAGTAAGATTATTGATGCAGTATAACTTCCAACCCCCCCCCCCCCATGAAGGCTGGGGTGGATACAAGTTCTTCTCTCTTTCCCCTTGCTGTCTTCTGCAAAAGTTAAATTTGTATGGCATCTTGCATATTATATGGGAATGCAGGTGGTGAGGCAGTCAACTTGTCAGGTCTGTTTATGTAAGTTTTAGTCAAATTTTCAGAAATTTTTCTTTTTACTAGTGGCAACCTGGACCTTCCATTATTGGGGTTCCTGACCAAGAAAGAACTGAAGATGGTGCATCTGAGATATTCTTATACAAGGAATATGCAGCAGTCCATGGAAAGGAGAAGTTGGCCTGACTGGGGTGGAGGATGTTTCACAGTTCTAGAAATAGGGCTATGCTTATGTAGTTTGACCCTGATGTGTTAGGGTTTGTAACCCTAAATATAAGGATACCTAAACTGTTTCTAACCGGAGTTCCTAACTAATTGCCTGGTGTACTCTGTCCTTAATAAGCTTTCCTGTATGCGAGCTCATCATCTTTGGTAAGGCTGGTCTGTCCTTCTGGCTATACAGTAATGCAGAGGGGTCTTTTTACTCTAATGTTATGGATAATATAACTACTTTTAGCAGTAACGCTTACATGATTTGGCGAATTGCCTTTTGACCTTAATCTACTAGTGTTTGCCTAGCACTCCTGTCGGCAACTTCCCTGTAAGCTAGGGCTGCTTATTTTTAATAGTGACCATCTCTAGAAAGGCTATGTATAACATCCTGGCCGTATAATTGATGCTGAGTGATCTTTTTGCCCTAAATAGCTTTATCATTCAGTGGCAACTGTCCTGTAAGCTAAGACTGCTTACTTGAATAGCGAGTGTCTCAAATGGTATTGTCTACTTTCCTGGCTATAGAGCTGATACTGAGTGGCCTTTTTACCCTTGATATAAGGATACTTTAGTTGTTGTTATCTGGTGGACATTTGGCAAACCACTGTGGGAGAAACATACAATTTCAAGTGGCTGTTACCTGCACATTATTCTGTGGAACTAGTCCAATACTTCCTGAGTAACTACATTATGACCTAGTAGTGTTTTGTAAGAATAGGTTTGTTGTGATTATTTGATTGCCATCTAGTACAATATATGTAATGCTAACTATTTTTGTGTTATCCACAAGTAGGCTTTAGGTTACATTTTATTTCCCCTTAGAATTGTTATTGAAAGGGAATCTCACCTGTCCCATGTGTCTGCATAAAACTGCTTGCTTACTTTGTCTCTGCATCTATCTGAAAGTGCTAACTTAAGATTGAGATCATAGCATGCTTAAATAGTGTATATTACTGATTATAACTGTGTCTTCACCCTGATTGCTTTAATAGTACAGCAGACATTAATGGTGCCATAACACCTACCTCCTAATTTCTGACTACATTCTATAATCTCCTGCACCATGCCCTTAACGCATAGACTCAGATTTATAAATCTACCTCTCTTACTTGCATTACTATCTATTCTTTCTATACCCTATATCCTTACCTTTTATGAAAACCTACAGTATACTATATCTCACCAACCCCTAAAACAAACATTACTTTTAAGTGAGCTAGCCTTCCAAAGCCATTCAAACATAACATTCACCTCAACCTATCTATTGCCAAAATATCACGGGGTAGCCCATTTTACATTCCTACAATATAGGAAATCACAAAATAATTGCTGTAAACTACTGAAGCATCCTTATAGACATCCAGTCCTTCATGGAGACATTCATCCCAACCCAGGACCAAATAGCAACACCCCTATAAACCCCCTCCGACTTCATCCATCTTCCCCTTTCACTCCCAGTATAACCCCAAATTCTCTACTCATAGTCCATCTCGATATAAGGAGCGTAAACAATAAAGTTAGCCAACTACACACACTACTAGATACACACTCATTTGATATCTTATGTTTAACAGAAACCTAGCTCAAACCTGTAATAAAAGACAATGAAATACTCCCACCTGGTTATAATATCTTGAGAGTAGACCGAGCTACCAAAAAGGGTGGTGGGGTAGCATTTCTTTACAAATCTCATTTACAGGTCACTTCCCTAGTAGTACAACCACCTCTAGATACTGATGTGGAAATTCTTATCTCCAAGCTCCAGGTCAATGCTAGTAAATCTATATACATAATATGCTCCTACCTACCCCCAGGCAATAACATCAACATCCTAGAAAGTATCCTCTGCTGGCTTTCTACATCCTTCCCACAGGAAACCATTGTACTTGGTGACTTTAATATAGACTGGAACACCTGTACCTCACATAAACCCACAACCCATATAAACCTCTGCTTTTCCCAAACAATTACCACCCCTACCAGAATCCATAAACCCAGTAGCAAAGAAAGTACTTAGACTGGATCTTAACTAATAGCCATCCTCTCTCTTATAAAGTAGGTATCCTTACTGATGATATTAGTGACCATTCACTTACCTATATATCTAGACAAAAGTCCTTTATCCCAAACCATACTACCTTTAAAATTACCCGCAATAAAAAATATTTTAATCTAGCAAACTTTCAAGCAGAGCTTCAAGACTGTGACTGGTCACCCTTAAGACACCTCCCACTTGATGAAGCAGTATACTATTTTAACTCCAAATTCTTACAAATCCTCGAATTCCATGCCCCCTAATGCTCTATAAGAACTAGAAGCAAAGCAGCCCCATGGCTCACTAAAGAGATTAAACAACAAATCCTACTAAGAAATAAAATCTGGTCCAAATGGAGAAACACTAAAGACCCAATTGATCGGCAGTACCTTAAACGACTAAGAAATGCCACCAAAAAAATCAATACTACTTGATAAAAAAAAACTATTATTTTACACTCCAGAAAAAAGCACCAAAAACAACCACAAACTTTCTGGTCAGGCATAAATAGACTTTTACACCCAGGCCACTCCAAAACACCAACCCCATCAGGTCTCTCTCTTAACACTCCCAACCAGATTGCTGATGCTTTTAATACCTTTTTTACTGAAACTGTCCAATCTCTAGCAAACACCTTACTACCTGTTAGTTTTACCCTCTCATCCTCCCTAGCATCCATACCATCTACCTTCCATTTAAAACCAGTTCCTACATCCCTCATGTATACTCTACTTCGTAAACTTAAACCATGTACTCCCTCAGCCGATCTCCTACCAGCTGAATACCTTCAAACTGCTGCAAAAGTTCTTGCCTATCCCATTTCTATCCTAATTAATAGAACCATCACTGAAGGCTCCATTCCTTCTCTCTGGAAAATCTCTCACATAATCCCACTTCACAAGGGTGGTAACTCAACTGAACTCTCTATCTTTCGGCCTATAGCCCTACTTTCTCCACTAGCCAAAATCATGGAAAAATGCATCCATCAACAACTTCTTGACCACCTTCTCCAAAATAACCTTCTAGCTGACTGTCAGCATGGTTTTAGACCTTTCCACAGTACCACCACTGCTCTCCTATCCTTTACTGACTGCATTAATAAACATTGTAATAATAACATGCTCTCCTCTGCACTCTTCATTGACCAGTCTAAAGCTTTTGATATGGTTAAACATCAAATACTTCTTAACATACTCAAATCATTCTTACTTGACACACGGGCATTACAGTGGTTCAAGTCCTGCTTACATAATAGACAGAAGGCTGTCCTTTGGGATAATAACCTATACAAGCATCTCCCTATCACCCTTGGTGTCCCTCAAGATTCTATCCAGGGACCTCTACTCTTCTCCATATTAATTAATGACCTTTGTATAACTCTACCCCTAGCTACCTGCATACAGTATGCAGATGACTCCACATTGATTTGTAAAGCCTCCTCTTTATCTGAACTCCAATCTATCACCCAAACAGTATTTAACCTAGTCGAAAACTGGTTCCAGCAATGTTGCCTCCTCCTAAATGCCAAAAAAACAAAACTATTGCTATTTACTCCAGCTCTTAAATCCTCCCCAATAGATTTCCCTATTACGTCCAACAATGGTACGATCATAGCTCCTGACCCGACTACCAAACTCTTAGGTGTGATAATTGACCACAACCTTAACTTTGACTCACATATTAACACTACTGTTAAAACAGTAAACAGAAAACTTAGATCCTTGTATAGAATAAAACCTTTTCTCACCCCTGAAGCCAAAACTACCATTGCCCATACCCATCTGATCTCCACCCTCCTCTATGCCTCCCCCATTTATACTAATCTTTCCAAAAGCAACCTAAATAAGCTGACTACTTCTTATAACAATATTGCCAGATTTGCTACTGGCTCCCCATTTAGAACTCACCACTGTCTAAATCTCAAACATCTAGGATGGCTAAAACTGCAAAACCAGCTAGAATTCCAACAACTCACCATTACCCATAAGATTCTGTACCAGTTAGTAATACTCCTATCCTCCGTAGCCTCATCTCACCCTACATAAATCTTACTACCCTTTGCTCAGCAAATAAAAACTACTGGTTACCATCCAGAAATCCCACAACAAAGCAGGTGATTCTCTTTTCTCAAATTCTGCGGGGAAGATTTGGAACAAGCTTCCCATTAAACTTGCATCTCTGTCATCATTACCACTCTTCAAAAAGCAACTAAAAATCCTCCTAAAAACACAGTGGCTATGCCCATGTACTAACCCTGACTAACACTCCCTAGTACAACATTATTATATACCTCTCCCCCAAAACCCACAATGTGGGATTAGTAATTTCTTCCCTTTCACCCATTTGAGTATCCTACTCCCAGGGAACTATCACTGAGTATGTTCATTGCAACATTCATTCTGCTGTGTGCACGTCTTCCACCTTGTATATAGACCAACTATCTTTTTACTATGAGTGTAATATTTAAGTGTATATATCTAAACTTTCTTGTTTTTTAGAGTTATATTTTTTTTAAAGACAACCTGTATACTTCATTTCAAACTGTTGTTGAACAGCAAATTGTTGCATTGTAGATTGTGTTGTTCGTATCTGTTTTCAAACCTGCTTTTAAAGAATAAATATCCATCATTGCTGTAGAAACTTGAAGAAACCTTCTTCAGCGTGGATTTATTGGTGCACGTAACAACTGTGGACATTTTTGTGAAAGAGAGTATTGTGCATTAGCTGTGGTTTACCCCGACCGCGGAACATCCTGGTCGCTTTTTACTAGTTCATTTCAAACTGTACTTTCCTACCTAACATACTTGAATGTCAAACCCTTTACCATGTAAATAGTACTGTATTGCTTTGTTAAACTCCGTAGTCACTTTCTGTATAATTAAGTTATTTGATGAAAATCTTCATGAGTAATGTATTGAGATTTTTTTTTACTTTTTGCTGTCCTGCGTTATTAGTTTAATGTGGAGCTTATCTCCCCAGGCCTCTACTGAAAATGGACATGTATCCAGTTGGACTAGCCCAGTCAGCAAATGTAAAATAAAAAAAAATAAAATAAAATAAATGTTTGAACTCACCCATGGTAGAGTTCCCCACACAGCATGACTGCAACAATATTCCAGCTCTGTACTGCTGTTATAGCAAGTTCTAGGCTAATCCACATATTCCAAGAAATAAACCCCACTTGACTATACCCTTTTTCCAAGAACAACTGGAAAATCATATTTTGTAGCTAGGGGAAAAAGGGACAAATTTTCTCAAAATTCTTCTAGGTGCCAAAAAAAGAAGGGCCAGTAGAGACCCTCTCTAAATCTCACCAGCTTTAACAGTTTCATCACAACACAGATATTGAAGATAATGCCACTGTAAATATTATATTTGAAGTTGTTAATCTTCCTATTCATCACTGATGGGGTTCGGTTCCGAGCCCTTGGCACAGAGTCTGCCTTATACTAAGCTTGCGTGCACCAAAAACTCTCGAGCTATGCTGCTACTCACAATGCCCTTCACTCAGTTACCTCAGATCTCATTTGCCGCACAGCCATATAGCGTTTCACAGAGCTCTCCAGCTAAGTGATATGTTTTTTTTCAAATATTATAAGCATTTGTGACTTCTTTCCTGTCAAATTATTATTTTTCTCTATTTTCACACTCAGCTCTACCCACAGGTATCTCCTTTATTGTACCATTGTTTGTATTTGCCCTTTTTACCCTTGTGGTATTACCAATACCATTGTTGGTATTTCTCTCTCTCTAACTTTTCTTCTAGTTTAGCGTGTGTGTGTGTGTGTGTGTGTGTGTGTGTGTGTGTGTGTGTTTCTTTTATGTCTGACAAGAAAGGGACTACAGGTTTTAAACACTGCTCTTCTTGCAGTGGTAAACTCCCGAATAGTGATCTTCATGAGAAATGTGTGTATTGCTTGGAGGTTCCGCACTTTTCGGCGAAACCTCCCTGTGACATTTGTGCCAGCTTCAGTCAGCAGACGCTGAATGAAAGACGGAAAAGGTTAATCCTCAAGGGCCTACTTCCTTCGCCTTTTTCGGAAGCTATTTCTGCATCGGAGCTCTCATCCCATCTTTCTGTGGACAAGAAATGTCCTCGTTCTGACCCCTCTTCACTGGCCAGTGATAGGGGCAAGAGTCATAAGCACAAAGCCCATAAGACTTCTACCGAGCATCGAATCGCCTCCTTGGTTCTGACCACCTTGGCTCTGAGTTTGGCTCCAGTGGTTCTTACAGAAGTTGCCATGATCGCCTCGTCGGCACCGGTTCCAGCACCGATGACTATGGCTCCCACTGCAACTTCGCTTTCGGACAGTTTGCCTGCCTCTATCTCGGTGCCGACGTCCCCCATCTCTTCTCTGATGTCGGTTCCGACAACATCTTCCGAGCCGCTATTGACCTCCACCCCAGCTGTGACTTTGGCTCCGAGCCCATTCTTGGCTCCGATTATTCCCCTGCTACCGGTTTCTAAACTGGAATCCTCAATGCCATTTTGCAATCCACCACAGACCCAGTACTCTCCAGCCGCAGATCCATTTGCCAAAGAAGCCTTCGGCCCCTTTTTGGACCGGCCAGATTCCCCCTCAGGGGGAGCCTATCTGAATTGGACGTGGTGCGCCACTTTGATCAGCTGCTGACTGCCAGGGGAATTACAAATTTTCCTAGGGCCCACCCCACTCCAGGTTTTGGGTCCATTGCCCCAGCGACACCAATGTATTTTCTTCCCTTGGACCCCTCGGTTCCGAGGCTCATATTTCTGACATCTATGAGAGGACCCCTTGCCTCGGTGTCAACAACAACTGTGTCTAAGGCTCCGAGGCCCCTTTGGGTGTCAGTTCCGTCAGAACCCACCCTCCCTCAATCCCATGCTTGGGGGGGGTGGAACCCTTGGTTCCGGCCACGGGTCATGTTGTGTCACCGGTTCCATCTTCGGGTCTGAGGATGACTCCCACCCCGGTTTTGCTTGAAACCCCGCATGGAGCTGTGTGTGACTCCAGTTCCGAAATTGTCTTCTTCGGTTCCAGGCTCCCATTCCTCTTCAGGCGGGCCTGCTTTCCGTGTGATGGAGAGGGTGCTTGCTTCGAGCAATCCTCCTACGTCGGAACTACCGCCCGTTCCCTCTGAGCTGCAGCTGTCAAAGGCCACCCTCCCAGGACTCCGAGAGCGCAAGACCCAGGAACCCCCTGTACAGGGTATTTCCATATCTGAGTCTTCTTTGGATGCTCCCACCAAAGAACCCCCTTCAGAAACGGGCATGTAAGAGGAAACGCATGGACTATGATGATGGGGAAGGGTCTCCATGGTCACCCCCTGATGATGTCTCATTTGGAGACATCCTGGAAATCTTGAAGCAGAGGGGTGACTGGAAGCCCTCCAATCCTTCCTCGGAGGAATCTGTATTCCTGCAGGCCTTCCGCTCTCAGCCCTCTACTTCTTGGGTGACCCCCCCCCCCCACCGATGAGTTAGTCAAGCTCATTGTGCAGCGGGCATAGAAGAATCCAGACACCGTTGAGGCCATCCCCAGGAGATCAGATAAGATACTCTCCCCTCCAGAGGATCAACCCCATTGGTCTAAAGGTTTGCCAGTAGATGCTATGGTGGTGGTGGTGGCCACAAAAAAGGACCTTGCAGAGGAAAGTCCTACTGTCCACCCACCCAACAGAGAGTCTCGGGCAGTGGACAGGTTAGGGAAGCAAGTTTTTGCTTCAGCAACCTTTGCTGTCAGGTCTCTGAAATTTTTGGCACATTTTATGAGGCTCCAGAGAAATCTCATCACCGAGCTCTCTGGAACCCTCATGGGTCAAGTTTCGGATGGGGCACGTGATAAAGTTGCTTCCCAACTTGCCACCCTAGAATCAATTTCCAACTTGTCCATGAGGTTGCTGCCCCATGCAATCGAAGAGGCGGCTAGAGCCGTGGGTGCAGGCATAGTTATGAGACGCCACGCCTGGATGTGCATTTGTGACCTCGCGGACTCCTTCAAGTCCTCCTTTTTAAATGCCCCCATCGAACCGTCAGCTCTATTCGGTTCTAAGGTCAAGGACACATTAGCCAGGTGCGAACAAGATGGGAAGACCTTGTCTGCCGTGGGTCTACATTTTTCCAAACCTCAACGCTGCTCCTGCAGGAATCAGAGGAGTGGAAAGATTTGGCACAAAAAGTCTCAAGGTCCTTTCTGTGAGGCATGTGGTGAGGACTCCCCCAGAGGCAGAGGGGGTTCAAATAATGGAAGACACCCCTTCCAGGGCAGAGAGGTCCCCGAAATCAGGATTCCAGAGATTTTCTCGGGAAGACCTTATCAGTGTTCCTGAAGCGCTGCCCGATTGCTTTCCTCTGGAAGCAGTCGGGGCTCATTTCTCTGTGCACCTAGCTGCCTGGCTCTCTATTACAAATGATCAATGGATGCAGAGAATAATTTCCAGAGGCTATTACATCCCCCTAATATCTTACCCAAGACCTCCAAAATCCCTTCCCGATGTTCCACCCAGTCAAAGGGAGGAGGCAGCTTCCGAAATAAGAAAGCTATGTCAAAAACGATTCCCCCCAGACCAGTGTGGATCCAATTTTTACACAAGATTCTTTTTAGCGCCAAAAAAGACCGGGGACTCGAGGCCCATTTTTGGATCTCAGCCAGCTACACAAATCAGTGGTTCAGACCAAGTTCCGCATGGTCACGATTCAGTCCATCCTCTCTTTTCTTCGGGGGTGTGTGAATGTACTCGATAGATCTCTGGGATGCGTATTACCACATCAAAATGGACAAACGCTCCAGGAGTCTTTTTTGTCTCCGGCTGGGAGCCAATCATTACCAGTTCAGAGCCCTGCCATTCTGTCTCTCAATGGGTCCCAGAGTGTTCATGAAATGCCTAGCAGTGGTTACAGCTCATCTGAGACTTCAGGGATTCCAGGTGTTTCCATATTTAGACGATTGGCTCCTCTCCGCCCCTACCAAACACCTCCTAGTCAGGGCCTTCCACTACACTCTAGTACTAGCGGACTCGCTGGGCATCACCATTCACTGGAAAAAATCCAACCTTCAGCTCTCACAACAGTTGGAATTTATAGGGGCTATACTCAACACTCAAACAAGTCTGGTCTGTCTTTCCTCTTGCAGGCTTCAGAGATTAAGGGCACAAGTTCAAGTGATACTCAGTTGAAGAAAGGTGTCTGCAAGGGAAGTTCTTCAGGCTCTAGGATCTATGGCGTGGCGGCCATCCCAATTGTTCCCCTAGCCAGGTTACGTATGAGACTGCTACAATGGCTCCTTCTGTCCCAGTGGATATACAGTCTTCATCCCCTGACCTCGCAGATTCTCATCACCAACTCCTGCAAACAAGATCTCCTCTGGTGGATGAATACAGATGAAAATCTTAGGTGTCGCCCCTTCCAGGCTCCCCAACCCAGTGCCACGGTGACCACGGATGCTTCCCTGATAGGGTGGGGGGGCCACTTCCAGGGAAATTCAGTCCAAGGCACGTGGTCCAGCATAGAGGTCAACTTGCATATCAATGTCCTGGAGTTCAGAGCTGTGCTATTGGCATTGCAAGCATTCCATCCACTCCTTCCATCAGTAACTATTGCTATCCAGTCGGACAACATGTCCATTGTCTGGTACATAAACAGGGAGGGACCAAATCCTACCCCCTATGTTGCAAAGCCATGAGAATCTGGCATTGGGTGATAGCTTCCAACCACATTCTAATCACAATGCATATCCCAGGGAGCTCTAACGTGATTGCGGACAGGCTGAGCAGATGCATCCTTCGTCCTCATGAGTTGTCTCTCAATCCAAGTGTGATGGCAGAAATCTTCAGCCATTGGGGCCAGCCATGGTGTGACCTTTTCTCCCCCCCCTCAAGCACAAAATGCAGCAGCTACTTTGCCCTGTTTCCCCCTCATGGGGAGTCGCCAAGAGACGCTTTGACTCATGATTGGCCCACGGGTCTCCTTTGCGATTATCCTCCGATACGTCTGATCCCTCTTTTTCTAAAGAAAGCTATCTGGTTGAGAAGCAAAGCGATCCTCATTGCCCCATTCTGGCCTCATCAAGTGTGGTTTCCCTTCCTCCGACCTCACCTTTTACAACCTCCTTGGATCCTGGACACTCATCAGGACCTTATATCTCACCCACAAGGGCTGACTCCACCAAATCTTTCCACTCTCATGCTGACGGCTTGACTTCTCCACTTCCGTTAGTTGCCAGGCAGGAAATCCTTTCCTCATCTGTCTGTGATATTATCCTGGCCTCCCACAAACCATCCACCAGAAAACTTTACAGGGACAAATGGAAAAGATTCTCTATCTGGTCACATTATCAGATGCTAAATCCATTTTCAACTCCCATAGCTACTATTCTTCATTACCTTTCCGAGTTGTTTGACAATGGTGTATCAGCTTCCACCATTCGAGTCCATTTAGCAGCTATTTCTAACTTCCATAATGGTTCAGATGGAGTCCCGCTTATTTCCACCTGACTTTGCAAGGCCTTCCTCAAGGGAATTTTCCATAGCAGACCTCCTATCAGGCAACCGGTGGAGGCATGGAATCTTTCCCGGGTTCTCCAGTCATTCTCTCTACCCCCTTTTGAACCTGATGCGACATGTGATCAAATATTACTGTCATGCAAATCCTTGTTTTTGGTGGCAGTCACTTCAGCCAGATGAATATCTGAGTTGCAAGCCTTATGCATTGAGTCCCTATCTGATCTTCCATAAGGACAGAGTATCACTTCGTATTAATCCTTCCTTTCTTCCCAAGGTGGTTTCCGACTTTTCTATTAACCAGTCCATTGAGCTCCCTGTATTCTTTCCAAATTATTCAAACAAGGGAGAATACTTCCTGCATTCATTGGATGTTCATAGACAACTACGTTTCTACCTGGACAGAACTAAGTCCTTTTGCAAGTCGGACCAACGTTTCATTTCCTTTTTTGGTCCTAGAATGGGGTGTGCAGCATCTAAAGTTACTTTGTCAAAATGGCGCAGGGATTGCATTACCTTCTCATATTCACGTAAGAATGAATCTAAGCCTGCTCAAATCAAAGCTCACTCAGCTAGGGCTATCACAGCATCTGTTGCCTTCCACTCTAGAGCCTCGATGGATGACATCTGTGCAGCAGCCATTTGGGCTAAACCCCATACCTTCATCAAGCATTACAAATTGGATCTGATCTCCAGGGGAAGAGCAATCTTTGGCTCAATGGTTCTCAGGAATTTTCTTCCATAAGGACCACCCAAGTTCTCTAAGTAGCTTGGGATTCTGTCCCATCAGTGATGAATAGGAAGAAGATTAACAAATATAGATAAAGAAGTTATGTCTTACCATAACGTTCCATCTGAGTTGTTGATCTTCTTCCAGTCATCACACCCTCCCACCGGCCCCCACCAAAGGCTCCTGGCGGATCTTCTGGGTCTTTGTGGTGTTTCAGGGTTTCTGCGTAGAGATGACCTCTGACTTTCTGTTTCTTTTATATGTTGCATGCAAACCCAATCTAAGGTAACTGAGTGAAGGGCATTGTGGGTAGCAGCTTAGCTCGAGAGTTTTTGGTGCATGCAAGCTTGGTATAAGGCCGACTCGGTTCCGAGGGCTCGGAACCGAACCCATCAGTGATGACTAGAAGAAGATCAACAACTCAGATGGAATGTTATGGTAAGACATAACTTCTTTTTTCTTCTTTAATGCAAGATGCCTTTTTGGTAACCATAACAGTGCAGTATGTTTAACTGCTCATGATCTATTCATAACTTACAGACATTTCCTTATGGAAGAATTGAACCATACCAGACTTAAAAGCCTTTATGACAAGATACTGTGACCCAGCAACCTCAAAAACATCTTAGTAATTTGTGACTACTCTGTATGTACTAAAGACACATATCTCACTGGACTTCGTAAGGAAGGATGTTTCCAAATCAACCATTTTATTCTTGAAATACCTTAATTTTGCAAAGTCACTTTCTCTTTGATGTTTTTTTTAACCTAGCTGAAGCTGGAGGCATTTTCCAAAGTACCTTGATATTCAGAAGTGATGTAAAGGCTAATGTGCTAAAAGTGAGTGATGACTTCACTAAATTCATAATCCCCATCCAACCTGATGATTCCACTGCTTTTGCAGACTCCTTTACTACCAAATTCTATATACATGTAAACAACTGCACTGACACATCTGTCTCCCACCAAAGTAAATATCATGTCAGATTTAAGAGTACACCGTTATGATGGAACCCAAATAGAAACTGGCTCTATAATAAAAGAAAAAAATCATTGCATGCAAAAATAAATTTAACTCTTAAGATGCTAAAAAAGCTCTTACTAAACTGAACAGGAAACACCAGACATTGGTTAAATTGACCAAAGCCAGATATGAAGTAAAAATAGCCACCTAGGGAAAGTTAACCACAAAGCTTTGTTAAACTTTGTTAGAAATCTCAGAAACATTGCATGAGCCATTTCTGCCTTGGGACCTTGAATACATTTGCAAAGCATTGATGTTGGATGTGGCCTGTACACCTAGAGCTTCATTTAGAGCTACTGTGTTGTAGGGCATTTTAGCCAAGGAACTCTTTCTTCACGTCAAAATACAGGAGGTGAAAGCTACTGTGTTGTGGGGCATTTTGGCTTAGGATCTTCCATCTGGTAGGGTTAGGGACACAGTCCTATTTGTTACTGAAGATGGCCTCATTCTTGTCAGAGTTATTTACTTATAATGATAGCACTGTAAGAACGGGGCAATCTTCTTTAACAGTCCATCTCTCCTTTTCTTGCCTTGTTGTTTTGGGTTTAGTGCTGCACTTCCCCTTTTTACCTTTAGTGTAGCAGATGTGAAGAATGAAACTAGTACAGTGCATTTTGAAATAGATGGGAGGGTTTAGAGTCCTAATTAATCCTAATGCCTATAGCATAAATTTTAATTGTTACTGAGGAGGATCCCATTCCTACAACCCTGTCATTATGGTGAGTACAGAACTTTGATTTTTCTGTATTTTTCCCATTTAGAGTCTGTAGTATGTAAGCTGTCATAGTAATAGCTAAACACCACTGTAATCACAGTTGTATATCTGGCTAAGTAGTTCTTTCTTGTGAATCCTTTTCAAGAGAAACCATGTATGACCAGTGGATGGAAAATTGGAAATATACCTCAGGTCAAGCACTTATTTCTCTAATGGACAAAGACAGCTTGTAAATCTTGCCCTAGCTTACATATACCCCTTAAAATAACCTCAAAGTCACATTAACTCACAAAATACAATTGGGATGTTTGGCTAGGCTTATAAAAACCCCAGTAGTCTTTAGCCTAGTGTAAACTTATGAATCTATAAACATTGGCCTCCTTCAGAGGCACTTTACTCCCTTTCCTTTCTTGCCAGTAGGATAGAAGGACCAAAAAACAACTGACAGATTGTCTAGCTGTATTTGACATAGTCTGGCTTCTTCCTTCTCTCACCCCCCCCAAGGTCATTTAAGAAGCATAAGTGTAATAGGAGACACCAGGACTCCTGATGGAGTATCCCATCCGAAACAGTAGAGATGGAGTTGATTCCCTATCATCCACCGAGATGCACCCAAATTTAGGGACATCTTGGAAGAGATAAGGTAGAGCAAAGGAGGATAGCCCACACAGACCCCATGACGTATCCACAGAGGATCATGCAAGAGTCTTTTCAGTCTGCTCACCTTCCCTGAGTGTGGTTCCCCAGTTGATAAGATAATGGCTCTTAGTATCAGGGCTGTTCAGTTTTTTGGTACCTGTTCCACTGAGGTCAGACAAGAATCATTACATTTCTTAAGGTGTAAAATTTCTAGGTGCAGAATCCTAAACCAAATGCTGTCATAACTATGTGTGCCCAAAAGAAGGCTTCTTTCCTACAGAACCCTGCTATCCACTCTTCTGATAAGTAATCCAGAGTGCATTGATTTGGGAAGCACAGCCCTTCTCCTGTACCCTGAAAATGGCAAATTACTTGTCACATATGTTGCACTTCCAGGGACAGCTGGGCAGTGAGTATGAGATGCCCTTGTCACTGGTATCTTGATTGGTGTGCAATTCATCAGAAGACAGAGCTAGGGCAGCAAGTGCTGACACCGTTATACATGGCATTAGCCACCCCCAAAACTTGCAGTCATGGAGCAGTGAACTAATAAAAAGAAACTTCTGCTCGGCAGTCCAGGATTATTTGTTTTCAATAGGGTTATCACTTTCATTTCTGTTAAAAAAGAAACACCATTATTTAACATCCTGCTTCTTATATAACACACCAATAATTAAAATTTTCGAAAAACAAAGTTAATTCCATCAAGCATAAAATTAATAACTTCTTCTTCTTCTGTCGGTTTTCCCGGTTAGGGGTCGCCACAGCAGATCACCTGTCCGCTCATGATTGGCAGTGGAGTTTTACAGTGTCGAGTTGCCAGCCCGGCGCCCAACCTTCCACAGAAGGCACACACATGCACGCACTCACACCTAGGGCTAATTTAGAGTGTCCAGTCCACCTACAGCATGACTTTAGGATGTGGGAGGAAACAGGAGCACCCGGAGGAAACCCACGCGACCACAGGGAGGACATGCAGACTCCGCACAGAAGGCACCCCAGCCAAGGATCGAACCAGAGAACCTCTTGCTGTGAGGCGGCAATGCTAGCCACTGCACCACTGTGGCCGCCCCAAGCATAAAATTAATAACACTACCACATAATTAAAAAAGTTTGTAAATATTATAACTTGTTTAAAATGAAGCATATTTAAAGACACAAGTTTAAATAAAACCATTAATCTTGCCCTGTGGGAACATCAGACATGTTTAAATCCAACCTACTCTTAAAGCCAAAATACTATGAATAGCTAGCTTATCATTAATACCCAGAGCCTGAGTGGTATTTAATAATACACAAGTCTTTAGGAAACTCTCCCAGTTACCCTCCTCACGTTTTTTAACTTTTTTCAAGGATATACAAATAAACTTTTTTAAAACCCTTACACCTCTACAAATCTACATAAAAAATTGTTTTTGTCCCTTTTTAATAGCATATAAATGCTGATAAAATCTATTCTTAAGGGCATGTATTATTTTACCCACATAAAAAGCAGGGCATGTTATAAAAGTAGCTACATAAACTAATTACATTTTCCATTATTAACAAATCACCTTTGGGAAGTCACCAAAAACTGCAGTAATACTATAATTAATATATCAGCAAAATGTATTTATTTTATTTGTTGATCGGGTAGTGTCCAGCTCAGAAAGTAGCCCGTTTTTAGAAAAGACCCGGGAGAAAAGCTCCATAACAATAGTACAAAAAAGATTACAAAATCTTTAACAAAGATTTACAAAAAGTGTAACAGTTGCCTACAATCACAATTTACAAAAAGAGCAACGTAAAATAGAAAACATTACATTTCCTAAGCCTTACTACAGACAGTAATATAAAACTCATTAGATACATAATTAAAGTAAACCATTGTGGTATTTTCATGTGGTAGAAGTAAGACAAGGAGAAAGATAGCAGAAAAGAAACATTTCACTGATGGCATGAGAATCTAGCCAGGAGCATTACAGGAGCATACCCATTGTTGAGTAAGGCATTCCTTTAGAAGTTGTTTGAATCTATGACTATCTGTGTTTTTTAGGATATTCTGGGGTATTATATTCCACTGTTTGGCTATTTTAAAGGAGATGAGAGAGTCACCAAAGTAATTATGGGACTTAGTTACCCTAAATATAAGTTTATCATGTGATCTAGGGGTCCTCGGGTTGGTATTTAGTTACACTAGATTGGAGAGTGCAGGGCAGTTTTCAGGCTTGTGGTTAATGGAGTGGATAGTGGTGAGCGATAACAGATTGGAAATTCAAGCCAGTGTAGTTTTTGAAGAGCAAGGCAATGATGGGTGCCGTTGGGTGTATTAGCAGCAACTTTTGCTATTTTATTATAGCAGGAATCAAGTAGATGTAAATCAGAACAACTTCTTCTTGGAGGCACTGCTCGGGACCAAAGGACCAGCAAAATCAGCCATGACATCGTTTAGTGCTTTTGTTCCACTTTATTCTGGAACTTCATCAGAAAATTTCTCCATCATTGATTACACAGTATAAATACCTTGTGTGTAACATATCAACCAATAGCCTAACAGAATCAATTAACTATAATGCCATAGTAATTAATTAAAAATGCCAGTGATTCAACTTTCTTGTCTGTAAATTAGACATGCGTAGGTTAGTGAAAATTTGAGAACAGTAGAGGAGAGTAGATAGGAGGTCGGATCTGGCTGTGGTAGTCTTGCATTCTGAGTGAGGTAAAGTTTGGCCCTATATAGTGCACCCCGTTTGATGTGAAATTTTTCAGTTGTGAATAATATGTGTTTATTGAATGTTATGTTTTTGTCTGTTGTGACACCAGTTTCTTTTGTTTGGTTAACTGGTTCTATTATAGTGCCTTTAGTGGAGTAGATGGAGATAGGAGGTGGGTTTGCTTTGGATTTCCTGTTGAAGAAGATCATTAACTTTGTTTTGTTTGGGTTTAGAATGAGTTGAAGTTCATTTAGGTAATTTTCAGTATCTAGAAACAATTTTTGCAGTTTATTTTTGAGTTCTTGGGGTGTGGTAGCAGAGCAAATAAGAGTAGCATTGTCAGCATATTGAATGATAGGAGCATATTTAGTGGCAGTGTTTAGACTATTTGTGAATATAATAAAAAGGAGAGGGCCAAGAATGTAACCATGAGGAAGACCAATGGAGACTTGGAGGAATGTGGAGAGTTTATTATCCCATTTAGTTGCCTGTTGTCGATTAGCAAGGTAGCTAAAGAACCAGTTGAGAGCTGTAGAGCTGAGGTTGGAGGAAGCTAGAGTATTGAGTAGTAGGTGGTGAGATACCATATCAAAAGCTTTGGACATATCAAGGAATATAGTAAAGACTAGTTGTCCATTGTTTGTGAGGATGTTGATGTAGTTAGTGAAACTTATGAGGGCTGTGGAGGTACTTTGTTTTGGAAGAAGCCGTGCTGTGAACTGGATAAGAGTTTATTTGTAGTGAGGTGGTCTAGGAGCTGCTTATGGATGCATTTCTCTAAGATTTTGGCTAGGAGTGAGAGAATGGCAGTGGGACGATAATTAAAGAGATCTTTAGATGGGCCTCCCTTGTGGAGGGGGATGATACAGCATATTTTCCAGAGTATGGGGACATATTGTTCTATGATGGATCGATTGATTAGGATAGATATGGGATAAGTGTTAGAGCTTGCAGCAATTTTTAAGAAGTCACTAGGGAGTTGGTCAGCTGCTAGATGGGTAGATTTTAGTTTTGATAGCAGTTTTTTTTATATATGTATGGGTTTAAAGGAGAAGTAGTTGGGGTTAGAGTTAGTGGAGGTAGGCAGTGTAAGTGGTTGATTAGATCTGTTGTTTAAATGTGAGGTGATAGTTGTGACGAAATGAGAGTTAAATTGGGATGCTAAGCATTTGGAGCTATTTGTTGTAGATGGTGCAGGGGTAGAGGTTTTGCCAGGGTTGAAGAGGTAGTTAATGTTTTGCCAATATTTTTGTGGGTTATTTGTGGTTTTGCTGACAGGATGGAAAATAAGACTTTTTATGAGATAATATTTGCTGCTTAGTTTGTATGAGGTGAAGTTTTCTGAGGTTTTTGGAGATTTGATAAGCAGTCCAGGCTCTATCCCTTTGTTTAATGAGAAATTTAGCTTTTTTGGTTATCCAAGGTAGGTTTTTTCACTTTGGAGCATATTTTCTTGTTGGGGCAAGATCATTAAGGATGTTGAGGAAGGTATCATTAAAATATTGTACAGCCTGGTCTAGGTGGAGTGATTTTAGAGGTGGCCAGTTGCAGTTTTGAAACAGGGAAGTAAATGGTAGGAGAAACGTTTATTTTGTTGTGTATGTGTTTGGAAATGATGTTATGGGGGAGTGAATGTGTTTCCTTAGTAGAAAGGTAGGGGAGTGATCATTGAAAGAATCAGGGAGGCACCCAGCATGGTGGACAAAGTTGGGCGTATTGGTTAGTATCCAGTCTAGTGTGTGTATTGATTCTAGTGGGGGAGGTTTTAGTTTGGGGCAAAATGAATAGGTTGATAAAATTGGAGGGGTTGTCAGATGAGCAGGATAGCCAGTCCAAGTTGAAATCGCCTAGCACTATAGTTTCATGGTTGAAAGTAGAGGATGCCCAGGATAGGAGACTTTCAAGGGTAGGTAGATTTCCTGGTGGTAGGTAGGAGGCAATAATTATGATGCATTTATGTGGATTTACTTCAGATTGGGTGGTTAGACGTTCTGCTCCTGATAGATCTGAGGGAGTCCAGATTCATTCTTCAATTTTGAGGAAATTTTTATACATGATGGCAATGCCTCCACCACACTTGTTCAGTCTATCTTGTCTAATAACATAGTCGCTAGTAAGTATTTCTTTACCTTTAATGTGGGGTTTTAGCCATGTCTCTGTAATAATTACTATATCAGGAGTGTAGGTAGCTAGGGCTATATGAAATTCACTAGTTTTTTGTGATACTTCTGAAATTAAAAGTAGTTATAACCAAGTCTGATTTGGAATTTTTTAAGACAAGAAGGTGGAGGGTAGTATTAGTAGGTGTTGTGGGTGTTATTGGGTGGGGTGGGAATAGCTGTGTGGGTCCTGGGTTAGGATGTATGCCAACTTGGAGTTTGATTTCTGTTAGTGAGTGTAGAAGAAGAGAGAGTTTGAGCTTGGATATTAGTTGATGAAATAAATTTGGATAGGAAGGAAAGCTGGGGGTATGAACATATTTATGGTGAAAGAGTAATATGTTACAGTTAGTGTAGAGGTTGGAACAGATGTGAAAGTGGATATTTGGTTTTGTATGGTATGTAATAGTGGGGAGTGT
Organism: Protopterus annectens; assembly: GCF_019279795.1. NCBI lineage: Eukaryota > Metazoa > Chordata > Ceratodontiformes > Protopteridae > Protopterus > Protopterus annectens. Next base: position 438,851,789 of record NC_056751.1, read on the forward strand.
AGGAGAGGGGTAGAGTGTTATGTTCGATGTGATGAAGGCAGTGGAGTGGGAGGCTAGCTAGAGAGTAATGATTAGAAGAGAGTTACTGAGAAGAGTGGTGATAAATGACATGGTGAATAGTAGAGAAATAGGAAAGTATGGATGGCTTGGTGTGTGCAGTTTAGTAGAGAGAGAGAAGTGTACTGATAAAGTGATGTGGTAGGGGAGAGAGTGTTGTGTGAGGGATGAAATAATGGTTAGTGAGGTGGGAGGGGAGAAAGTGAAAGAAATAATTGATTGTGGGTGTGTTGGATGAGGTAGCTGCAAGTCATAGTATAATGAGTTAGAAGATGTGTTTTAGTTTAATTATAAATCTAAGGAAGTGCTGGTGTGTGGGAATGGGGGTAGGGTAGAGAAGCGGAGTGAGCCTGACTGAAGCGAGGGTGAACGGAGCGGGTTGAGCCAAGCCCAGAGGTAAGCACAGTCCAGAAACAATCAGTAAAAACTCTTTGACAGAAAAAAGCTTTGTACTGTTAATAGTAAGAAAGAGAGATTTTGTTGTGTAGTACTATCAGGTAAGAAATGTCTTAAAGCAGGCGGTTTAGTCCAGCATTTAATAGACATAAGTTTGATTGAAACTAACAGAGAGTCTTTTTAGAATGGGGGGATCCTTGCTGCCAAACCACTTTACAGCGTACAGACTTGCTAGAGAGTTGATAATGCCTTAAATAAGTATATTTTAAAAGATAAAACTAAGCCAACATATTTTGAAGGTAAAAAGAGAGAGAGCTGCGACATGAGAAGTAGCAGAGTTGTATGTTGAGTGATTTTCATTGCAACCATTTATTCAGTATGCAGGACTTTAAACAGTATGTTAGCTGGATGGAAAGGAAAAGACATAAAGCTTGGCTAATAGCTGAGGAGAGAAAAAAAGAAAAATAACAAAAATAAAAATTGTTACCAGTTAGATTATTTAGCACATGAAAGACAGATGGCGGTATTTTAGAGAGGACAGAAAGAAAACGTCAAAAATATAAACAAAAACTGTTAAGACTTCCACATTAGCGTTCCTTCTAGCACAGTAGTACAAATGCAATGCTACAGAAAATTTAGATTTAAAATGGTACTAAAGGTTAACAATAAATAGGGTGAAATTTGTTACATTTCTCTGAACATAGCAGAACACACACCCACAGCTAGACAGCAAGCTGTTATACCTGTTGCAGTGAGCAAAGGTATATGTCCATACTTAACCATCTCTTTTTTATTAAATTATTTTTTTAATTATCTTATTATTGTCAAAATATGATTTAAGGCACTATTCACATATTTGTATCCTCATAAACACTTGTCTTCTCAGCTTATAGTAAACTACTATTTTTATTGACTTTGAACATTAAACCTTGTTCAGAATTATTTCTTCCTTTAAAATAAGACAGAACATCTTTTCTTATTCATGATTTTTGCCTGGGCCATCACTGGATCCAGAGGTTGAAAAAATGCTTTAAAATGCACCTTAGGTCATCTGAAACCATATGGCTTGGAGGCTCTGAAACATCCTGGCTTAATTCAGTTGTTATATCCACAGTTATTACATTGCAAATATGACCGTCTAAGATGTGTTGAAAGGGTGCAGGAAAACATAAAGTCAAAGAATAAGACTGAAATTCTTTCCTTAATCATGATTTTTGTTGAGGCCATTACTGGATGAGCAACTTATTTAAAAGAAAAATGTGTAAAATGAACCCCAGCTTAATTCATATATTTCCTGCTTAGCTCATATAGAGCAATCTTGGTCAGTTAGGATATGTTGAAGGATGCAGGAAAACGCTGAATAGTAATACAAAATGTGAGGAAAGGAAGTAAAAAAGTAATCTGAATAGAGTGCAGTGGATGGGATGGGGAAAACATGGGGGAGCACTGGAGGATGTCGGCTGTGGGCATTAAATGGGGTGCTAGGGAGCCCCTCATCAAAGATGTTTTCACTTAAAGCCATCTCTTTACATTGGGGTGTTGCAATGTAACATCATTGCAACCAATTGCCAGTTAATGTGAATGTCTTGTCTGTCTGTGGAATGGGACAACGTGGTCCTGTTGTAATGTAACAACATTACAGCTACAGTACTGTCTGAGCATACTACACCTATTAATTTCTAGCCAGAGGTAAATGCTTGCTAAGGAGTAGTGCCAGCAACAAGACAATACTTAGACTGAATGTCTCCAGAGGGCCCCCAACTTGAAACTGGTTGGGAACTCCACAATGCTAACACTGGTCTGGATACAGCTGTCTACCTTCATGCTTGCCCTAAGGATTTTCTTGAAGATTCTAAGATGTCTTTCTTTAGTATCCCCTTTAATGGATTTACCTTATAGAGACCAGATGTTAAAGAAAAGCTGGAGAACATAGAAAAGGAGGGCAGAACCCTCACAGCTGCTTCTGTGGACTTCCAAACACAATAATGTCCCTTTTCTGCGATGCAGAAAAGTCTGTCAGTTATCATATAGGCAGATCCAACAAGCAACAAGGCAGGAGGCAGTTGGCAGTCATCTCTCCTGCTTGTCTGCTTGGCTGGTTGTCATGCTGGACTGGTACATCTAAACAGTAATATCCAGAGGTTGTTCCCTAGTCCCCATACCAAAGTTCATTAAGAAAGCAAGCCAGCCAGAACAGTCATATATATATATATATATATATATATATATATATATATATATATATATATGTGTGTGTGTGTGTAAACAGAGTCTAAGTACAGAACATAGTAAAATAAACTGACAGCACTGTAAAATATATTGGAGAATGGGCAAACTGTACATCAGCACCCTGATTGGAGAACGATTATTCTCTAGCTGGGTATTAATGTATAAGTAATGCCCACTGAAAATCGAGTCTGCCGCTTCACAGCAGCATATCAAACTGCTGTGGAGCTCGGACTGGAAAAAAAAAAAAAAAAACGGCCTCCATTATTTTACCCTCACTAAGCAGTGCTTCTGCTGTTTAGCAAGTGTAAAATATATTTTAAAAAAAGAAAACTGTAAAACAAAAGTGCGTGCTTGTTTATGAAGAAAAACGAAGCAAAGTTGGACACTGCTGACAGCTTAAAAAATCTTCTTTATTCTTAAAATCACAAGATAAGTGCTTTCGGGATGACCTTTCTTCAGATAAATAAAATATGTATGTGTGTGTGAGTGTATGCGTGCATGTGAGTGAAAGCGAGAACGATCGAGCCATTATTTTGCACTCTCTAAGCAGCACCTTTGCTGTTTAGTGAGTGTAAAATCTAAATATAACAAAAAAAGTGTGTGTGTGTTTGTTTCTGTTCGTGCATGTGAATGCGTGAATAAAAGCAAAGTGCGGGTGAGTGAAAGAAAGCAAGTGAAGAGTGAGAGCAATCCAACAGCAGCAGCATCATTCAAGAGGTTTACGTATCTCGAATAAAACCTAAAATAAAGGGGGAACAAAGGCTCAAAACAGGAGTATATTCCTGTTAAAAAAAATCAAAGTTGCTGCAATAATTGGACTTGTGTTAGCATGCATTCTTTGAAGTACAGGTCATATCTCTCAACCTCTTAGAGCAAGAAATCTGGACATAGCCATCAGTAATGGGGGAAAAACACCCAAAAATAGGGACTCTTTTTAAATACTGCTCTTTCAAACTTAGAAAATTGAAGGCATGAATTTTTAAACTGAAATGTCTGTCATTATGTTCTGACTTCAGCCCTCAATAATTTGCCCGAAAACCACAATTTTATGAGAAACAGACCAAAAAATATGAGGCAAAAATCTGGACATTCTGCAAATTGTCTGTTGAGAGGTATGCAAGTGTGTGTGTGTGAGGGCTTCTGTGTGGAAGAAGGAGAAACTATGAGATCCATGGAACACTGGCAGCAGCAGATAAGGGATTTGTGTACCTGTCAGCCTTTTAGCTCAAGAAATGTGGATAAAGCCTGAAATAAAGGGGGAAAAAAGGCTCCAAAAAAAGGAACAGATTTTAAATTTTATACTTAAAAAAATTAAAAAGCAAGTTAAATAATGGGATTTGTGTTAGCATGATTTTTCTGAAGGAAATAGTCTGGAAGTAAAATGTATGTCATTATTTAGTGGCTTCAATCCCCAATGACCAGCAGGAAACCACGTTAGCAGTAAGGGACCAAAAAACTAAAGTAAATCTCCAGATATTAGGAAATAGTCTGAAAGTAAAATGCGTGTCATTATTTAGTGACTTCAATCCCCAATGACCAGCAAGAAACCACTTTAGCAGTAAGGGACCAAAAAACTAAAGTAAATCTCCAGATATTTTTAAACGTGATATATTTTTTATGTAAAATACTTCCTCTAATATCATTTACATACACTACAGAAACTTTGAAACATTAGGTGGAGGAACTATTTTACATCAAAAATATATTTAAAAAAATATACGGTAATAAAAAAATATAAATAAGTAAAACACAACAATTTTACAGAGGGTCCCTTCTCTAAGCGCAGTAATGCTCTCCAGGGTGTGTATTAATGTCCTTCCAGGGGTGTAGAGGCCCTCCGCTTGCAGCATCAGGCCACACAACACCACTGGGCGGGCATTAATTATACATTAACACACACCCTGTCAGGCATTATTGCTTGCATAAGGAATACTACTGCTGGTTAATGGCTGTTGTGGTTTAAAATGCCAAGTTCCATGATCAGTTCTTGATTTTCCTGTATTCACACTGTATAGGCTCAGGATTTTCAGGCATTTTGTATGGTAAAAAGCAAAAAATTTCCGATGTAGGGGAAATGAGTTAAAGACAAATGGATCAATATATTGCTGAATGATTACCAACACCGAAGTGATAGAGAGTCTTGGTCACATTCTGATGAAATCTGCTGTTAAGGAAGAAAGCAGTAATCTTTGTATTTTGTCTGAGTGCGCTCCTGAATGATTCACTTTCCTTAGTAGCATTAGGATCTGTCTGGGACACACTTGGTTATATTTTTCACATTTCAACATAGAGGGGGATGTGGGTTACACTACATGAGTTTTTTTTTTTTTTAAATCTAGAAAGTGTGTGCTATTTATTAATTTATTGCATGTAATTTATTAATTTTATTTACATGCATATGGAGTATTACTCTACATCGAAAATGCTTTTCATCTAATCACAAATCATCTAAAATTTTCATCTAAGATGCATTTAATCTAAAATACATTTAGTGAAGTCTCATTATATCTAAAACTTCATATACAGTAAATAGTCCGTCACACACACACACACGTAGACAGAGATTTGCTTATATGTTTTTTTTAAACTCCTATTTAGTGAGTGAAAAAAATAATAGTAATTTATGTATCTTTTTTCCTAGCAGCAGTGATTATTTTTCTAACTATGTTGACTGATTTGTTTTTTTTTTCCTGTGAATAAACATAAGGTTTACTCAAGGAGAAAATATGGTTTAGTGTGTGTGTAGTGACATCACTTTTTGGGTAGGATTAAGCTTGACGTGCAAAAATATTATGGAATACCCTTCAGGAGAGGAGTTGTACTGTGGTTTATGTGTAGTAATCTGAATCTTAACTTGTACTTGGCAAAACATTCCAGTGGAATGTCAGCAACACTGCTGCAGCCTTTACTTCAGTAACCCTTAGCTTAGTTAAAAAAAAATAAAATAAAATAATCCAATCTTTTGAAAAGTCTTGATGGTGCTGTCATTATCAGAGACTGCCAGTATGCTGAAACTGAACACATTTTCTATTTGTACATGCAATCTTCTCAAATGTGCACTGTCTTTTTTCTCAAAAAAGGTGTACAAGGACTTAGCAGCAGTACTTACAGATAAGGTGTAAAGTATATACTTAAAAAACTCCATAAGTAAGTGTACTTTATCACAGTCATAATACACACGGGAGACTGCATTTCGTGTAACTGTAATACTGCTATGTGTCATCAAATTAAAACTTCTCAACACTTTAACTGAAACTACAAAATTAAATATATATCTTTGTATAAAAGACTTTATTAAAGTTAAGAAGAAACGCTGAAGCTCGCTCACTTCTCACATCAGTGTACATTTTGATCACGCCACTTGTACTGTGGTATAAATTTAATAATCCATGGCATGAGTAGTCATGGTAGAACTTAACCCTATTTTGACCAAACTCTTTGCCAGTGGGACCAAGGTTTGGCATTCTTGATTAAATCCCAAAGTGACACTGTTGCTTAAATAACAACGTAGTAACCACGATATGCAAAACAGTGACTAATTTTGAGGCAGAAATTATAGTACCTGATAAACGGATGATCCACCCGTAGTGAATGCTGTGCAGTACAATTTATGTAGCCATAGCTCGCTAGTGATTTGGACTGCTTAGATGTGTATTACTGTCATGCCGGTAATTGGGGGGGGGGGGTTATTGCATGACTTGCACTTATCAAGTTAGAACTTGTCTGTGTTGCTTCTTTAAAAGTATTGTTAAGGAAAGACTGAATTGTGAGAAATGAATTTGCAACAGTATTATTAAATGCTTGTTCTCATCACAATTTCATTATGTCCTTATCAATACCTGTATGGTGTCTAACACTTTGTCCTCATTTTCTTCTCTTCATTCACGTGTCATCAGCAAAAGCAGATGACATTTGTAGCATAATCTTGTTACATCTGTCTATATTACTCTCTCGCTTTTTATAACATCACCTTTCAGAACTAGTTCAGAAAGACAGATATGAACAAGGAAAAATACATTTCCTTTCCCTTTTTTAACCTCCTTGCAAATGTATTTTTTTCCGGCTCAGACAATAATTCTTTTTCAGCATGGTATGCCGAAGTCATTGCTTAAAAAAGATTGCTCTCACCTTGGCTGATGAACAGTGTGTTGCACTTTGCAAAGACAAATGGTTCATTTATGTTGATGGAACAAGGATGCCTTTCAGACTGTCATTGATTTTAAATTAAAAAGTAACTGCTGTGTTCTACATGAAGGGTGACAGCAATAACAAAGTGCTTTGCATGTAGTGCTGTTTGTTGCAGGTCCATGACAAGGTGCTGAGGTGGGGGCAGACCACCTGAGTACCATAATTTTACTAATCAATAAAATGAATATTTCAATGCAGCATAACATATAATCAATTGTTTGTAAAATTACTTCGTCAGAGCTCCTCACCAGGCTTGTACAACAGGCCTTCAAGTTTAATTGGCTGGCTTTATTAATATCACATTTTTCCTTCTTGTTGGTTGTAACTAAAGTGGTTTTCTCATGTCAGATCATTTAATAACTGCAGAATCTGAAGTTTTTAAGCTTATTTTGCTTAAATGTAATGTGTAGTAACTTGATGCAACTGTAAGTCAAAAATAATGTGCTGCTGTGAAGGAAAGTGTGCTCCTTAGGCTACATTTACTCTCATGATCCAAAATTTAAGAGAATTTTTGAATCTAATTGCATGGTACCACATTTGTGCAGATGTTCTTAGTTTTATCCAGGAGTAAACTGTCAGAAGTACAGGTGTATGACACAAAGAAGTAAAATAAATCCACATACTATCCTGTTCAGATTTATTGCAGATAGTATTGCTAATCAAAGAGGAGATGGTAAATAAACAACAGAACTGAAAGAGTAAAATGCCAGGGAGTCACATGATTGTGTCAATAATTAGCAGCATTAACAAATGGCTGGAAATTGTCAGTACTGGTGAGATGTTGAACCTTTTTTTTATGTGAATTGCATTTCAGTATGATGTATCTCACACACACACACACACACACACACACACACTTATTTATGTATGCATGTGTGTGTGTGTGTGTGTGTTAAGTGAGGTAGTGGACTGGTCCATATTGGAGCCATTTCATTCACAACCTGGGAGTTAAAATAGAATGCAAGGTGAGAAGATTAGAATTAAGAAAAAGTATTAAGTGTAATGCATACATTAAAAATATACGAGTTGCAGTCATTGACGTTTGATAAAAATTCAAATTTGTCTTCAGTAAAATAATGAAATTATGTACAGATAGTTGTATATGTGTGTTGACAGTTGAATAGCTGAAAGTACATAGGTTAATGAAGTATGTAAGTTCACAGTCAACGCAAAACAAGAAAAAGCATCTGCCATAAAATGAGTAATTTTTTAGGTTATTGTGTGTTGAACAGTAAGGTTTTTTTCAGGATAAGTATATCTGCTTTAGTTATTCTTACCTGACTTTGAGTGAGAACCAGCAGTGAATGAGAATATGTTGAGTACTGATACTGTAAATGACCATATTTAGATGAGGTTTAGAGTCTGGTGACGGCAACAGAGTTGTGGGAAAAAATCTGTGGAGACGCTCTGAACATGGTGATAAAATATTTTGTATTTTAGTTGAGATGCTAGGGTTTTATCAGAACAGTTTTTACTAACTGTACTGCTAGTATATAGAAGCATGTCAGCATAAGAGCTTGTATATTATATTTGTCATTGGCATCAGCCCCCTTTTTCCCATTTTGTACTTGGAGTTGGGGTGTCACATCAATAGTGGCCAGTGCTCACACCTTCATTTAAACTGTGATATATATATAGCTAGCTATAAAAATATTTACAGAAAAGGTTCTGTAATAAGCAGTGAAGCCAAAGGTCAAAAGCAAGTTTCCTAATCCTAATATGCAAATCTGTTGCATTTATCACACAAAGCAGACCACTACATATTCCATTTATCCCTTTTCTGTATTTTATCTTTATTTCTGTCTCCCATTCATCTCAGTGGGATGCAGTAACTGTGCAGTTTGCCAACTCAACAGGGCTCTATGAATATTACCCCCATGTGTGGTTATGCCCTTAGGGATGGTTTTATACTGTACTTCTGAGTTAAGTTTTTGCCATTTTTAAATACTGTTGCTCACGCTGCTCTACTTTTTATAAGTGGAGGAGTGATAGTTATAATCTTTTAGAACTATATTTTAGTTTGTTTCAGTTAATGTCATTCAGCAGGGAATTTTATATTTAGGTTTATTTTGGTGGTAATGCTATATTTTACATCTCAGTTGGACGGTTGCAGCTTTGATGCCATATTGATTATTTATATGTCTGCATTTTTATCTTTTATAAATACTGTTTCAAGGGGTTAGACTTATGTGGGTATAGTTTTGTCGAGTGTGTGTGTGTTTGTAATATGCACAATTTTCTTCTGTTTCAGTTTGATGTGGCTGAGCTATTGTGATTGGTTAGGTGGGTAGAGTGGTGCTAAATATGAACTAAATACAAGCCTTAGTGTGACACATGAAATATCTTATGACATAAAATTAGAAAAGTTTTTTTCTTTTCTGGAAATGGCAAAGTCACAAACCATATAATCAAGATCCCTTACTTTACAGAGGTATTTGAAGTATTACACAAATTAGAGTTCCACATATTCCATCTATCCATTTTTAGTCTGAATTTTAGTTTCCTATTTATTTCAATAGAGAACAGCAATTGTAATGTTTGCTTATGGTGTTTACTAAACAAACCTTTGAGTGATTTCTGAAGATCCCTTATGAATGAGCTGTCCAGTGAGTGGCCTTCTAATCTAGTTCTGATGTTACTTTTAATATGCCATTTTATGGTGTCAGGTATTTTTTTATGTTAGTAATTCACTAAGGATGACAGTACAGTTACTTAGTTTTATACATTAGCTATGCTTTAACCTTACTTAGTTTAGTTGAGCAGGATCAGGTCAGTGATAAAGTTTCCTGATTTGTTGTTTGTAGTTATATTTTTATTTTGTTTTTCAACCCATTCTGCATAATTATATTTAAATCTAGTGGTAGTGTTGTTTGCTAGAGGCTTTATGTAAGTGGGCTAATTTGAGGTGGTTATTCTTAGCATATGAAGTGTGTATATTTTTAATTAAAGTACAGCAGCTGAGACAATAGGGGTTTTATAGTAAGCATTCTTCTGATTAATTGTGGGGTTTGATGATGAACATAAATGCTTCCAATACCATGCACAGGATAAATGTGAACAAAAATGTGCACATCCTGTATCAAACACATGGATTTACTTAATAGTGATTTGTGGGTGTCATTAGGATGAATAAAAAAATATGCCGTCTTAGTCTGAAGTAAACATTTATTTCATACCTTTTTATCAGTGTCTCCTTGCTTGGCCATATAAAGGCTTACTTGTATATTTCTACTATAATTCTGAGGTAGATTATTAATTTTTTGTTGGTTCTGCAGGCAGAAGAGTGATGCAGCATTTGGCATTGTTGTCTCTCAGCTTTTGTTCACCTTCTGGTTCAGCTCTGACTGGAATGCATTCTGTCCAAAGTCTGCATATCTTCTCTATATAAGCATAGATATTTTGGGGTGAATGCATTTCATCCCACATCCCCAAGACATGACACAGGGTGAAAGGCTGAATGTGTATATTGTATCACGGTATGAGCATGAGTTGTGAGTGTTGATGCATCATGCCATAGACTGGCATTGTGTCCAGGACAGATACTTTGCTCTGTACCCTGCTGCATGCCAGTGGACAGGCTGTGGCTCCTTCAAGGCATTGAACAGGCTAAGGCAGGTGCTGAAGGTAACAACTGAATGGATGTTACTGTTGTAATTATGTTTTAGTAGTATAGTGAAGGTTATGTTATTAATTGTAGGCTTTCAGTTCAGTTAAGTGTTTTTGGATTAATAATGCTACTTAGTGGAGACTTTGTAAGTTTGAGTTCCTCTATTAATAATGCCATTTCTCCACTTGACTGGTTGCAGCTGTGTTTTCCCTCTGCTTGTTTTTATTTTTTGGTTTAAATTTATTTTTAGCTTATCTGTATATGGCTATGATGTTTTTTGTGAAGTTTGTTATGTATTGTTGATGCAATGCATGGAATTTCATGTTTTTTGATTTGTGGATGGGACTGAGTTCTGGTGACTTTTTAAAATTTTTTGCTCTATGGCAAAAATAACCACTTCTGTCATACTTCTGAATCACTCCCCACTGGTAGAGTAAGTAACTATATATGTACATTGTGTGCATGTGCGTGTGTGTGTGTGTGTGTGTGTATATATATATATATATATATATATATATATATATATATATATCTTATGGATCTACTAAATCTAAACACAAAACATGTACAGAAAATATCTAAACTTAAAAAGAATATATCATTAATTGTATGTGGTTACATTTTTGTCAATATTTTTGACTTTAGATATTTTTATGTCATTAATCTTTTTGAGTTTAGATTATTTAAGTAAACCCATAAATTTATACACATTTATATATATATATATATATATATATATATATATATATATATATATATATAAATGTATGTATATGTATACACACACGCCTGTGTGTGTGTGTGTATATATATATATATATATATAAATGTATGTATATGTATGCACACACGCCTGTATGTGTGTGTGTGTGTGTGTGTATATATATATATATATATATATATATATATATATATATAAATGTATGTATATGTATGCACACACGCCTGTATGTGTGTGTGTGTGTGTGTGTATATATATATATATATATATATATATATATATATATATATGTATATGTATGTGTGTGTGTGTATATAATCTTTGTATAGGTTCCCTACAAACCATCAAAGCAGCAACTTTTCGAACAGGGGAAAAGATGGCACAGCTAATTGAACATGCCATCTTTTTTCAGTGAGAACTTGTGATAGAGTGGGCATAAGGGAATGTGCCCTTTTCCCCACTGTAGTGTGATCTGGGAATTGGTGCATTTATATTTAATTAGCAGGGGGTGTGGGAGGGAGTGCAGGTTCCTCCTGCAAAAAAATAGATTTTTTTTAAATCTTTGTATTCAGACTGTTTTAGTTGTATGGTAGGGGTTTGAAGTTTGATACTTCAAATGTCTGTCATAAACTCGTGTGTGTGTGTGTGTGTGTGTGTGTGTGTGTGTGTGTATGCATGGATCCCCTTTACATGGTCGAATTTTTATGTACCTGAAATGTACGACTTCGCCTAAAACTTACTTTCACGAACACTCTGATCACCGGAATTTTATTCCGGGGAAGGAAACACTTGGCCACCACAGTGAACTTTGCCCTTTTTCCCAATGTAGTGCAATCTTGGAGTTGGTATATTTAGTTAGGGGGGTTTGGATGGGCAAAGCCCCTCACTTGGGTGGGTTTGATTTGCTTTGGTTTATTTTGTCATGATGGTCAGGTGGTTCGTTTCCTGCAGTAAAATTGCGGTGATCTGAGTGTTTGTGACAGCAGGTTTTCAGTGAAGTCATGTTGTCCTTTTCAGTTTCGGCTAAGTGTAAATTTGATTATATGCATATATATGTACACAAACACACACACACACACACACATATACTCACACTTGTCATAGTACATACACTAACAGTCTTAAAAAAAAACAATCTCATCTATAGCCAAACTGAGCTATTCTCTTCAATTCATTTGCAGAACACTAATTTTAATATTAAGCTGTACTAGCTGAATGTGATGTTCTGTAATGGGAGCCCAAGGGATATATGCACATGACCCCTTAAGGACATCAAGTGGGTCAGCTACGTGGCTTCTGAATATCCATGACTGTTACCTTTTAAATCTTTATGGTTACATTCAGACCAATATAGCCAAACCCTGCTAGCTGTGGACATGTATGTTTCAGCCTGTTTGTTGACCTCATCACCACAGCATAAGTCTATAGTTTGGCTATACCTCAGAAACACAGGGTCTTTAAACCTAGCTAATCCCCATAAAGGTTAAGGAGTCTGCAAAATATCCCAACTAACTTTACAGGAGATTTAAGGTATCACACAATGAAAACTGTAGCTTAGCAGGTTTATCTTGCAGTGTTACTAAATGTTTTGTCTACGTGACCCTTTTACCCTTTCGTTTGAATGTAGCTGAAACATTTGATGCCCTTAAGGGGTCATTTGCATGTATGCCATGGGCCTCCATTACAGGAGGTTTAAGGTATCACACAAAACTGTAGCTTAGCTGAGTTTTTCTTGTTTTTCTTGCAATTATATATATATATATATATATATATATATATATATATATATATATATATATGTGTGTGTGTGTGTGTGTGTGTGTGTGTGTATATATATATATATATATATATATATATATATATATATATATATGTATATATACACACACACACACTGAGCTTCATTTTTCATCCACTCCTGTATATAGGGTTCCATAACAGTATTGACTTTTTAAGAGTCTTAGCTGACATTTGTTCCTAACAAGAAGTAGTTAACAGTCCTATTAGCTGATATCTACAGAAATAATGTTCACTTTATCTATCCTTTTCACAGCAATCGTTCCATAACAGTTACTTTCATGTCTTACTGACTAAAATGTCAGTCTTTTGTGATTAGCACTCGTAAGTGCACTCACAAAGATCACAAATGTCAAAAATCTTTCTTTTTAGAAAAACACTTTTGGAAGGGGCAAGCCTCCCTGTATCTCCAGCATGGGGGTTTGTAACCCCACATCACTGGATCACTGTATCCTGGGGAAGTGGAAATCCCTTTGATTCTGCAGTCTGAATTATTTGAAAAACTTTGATTACACATCAGTGATAAGACACAAGAGTTGCTATCACTAGTATGTCAGCTCAAAGCCTGATAGCCTATCAGCTTTGATAAGGAGTGCACATTTAGCAATATCATCTTACTTGTGGTGCATGAGTTTGAGAGTTGTCCCTAAATATTCTCCACACTGGGAACTGAGGAACTGATGCTGCAGTTCTAGTCAGAAAGAGCCACCTCAGTACCAAATAAAATGTTACGGGAGACCTGAAGTAAACTGTACCTGTAATAGCAGCTGTTTGTTTTTGAAGATCTGCTGATCTTTGCTCAAAGAGGACTCTTGAAACCCTAAAACAATTGGTCCATAGATCTAATATAATTTTTCCAACATTCGTATGTTCCCCTGGACATGGTGGTATTTGTGCTATTTAGGAGTACCATGAACTTTGGCTGTAATGTGCCATTGTTTAAAACTGACCATTACCTTATGCCAGTTGTTAAGCTAGAGTTTGCGTAAAATTAATGCTGTATTTGAGATCTAAGAACTAGAAATCCCAGCAGTTACTTGCATAGTACTAAGTTTTTTTTGTACCATGAACAGTTATCATGCCATGGCTAACATTTGTTCTGCATTTTGTTGTATGCCAGCAGACTTGCATGGTGCATCATGATGAGATATACTAAAAACATGATCTGATGTTGTTAATTTTCATTCTATCCTCAACTAATGGGTTCAGATCTGCTCCCTTGGATCCAACTTGGCCATTGCTAAAGCTTGTGGCAACCTAAAATTCCCAAGAGTCTCCCTTACTCATAATGCACCAACCCCAAGTAACTATGATCTCGTTTGCCGCTTTATGCGAAAGACATGGTCGACCTTAGCTCTCAAGCAGATAAGTGCTTTTATAACTCTAAAATTTAAATTTATTTTCTCTTAAAATTTTCTGATAATTTTCAAAATGTTTTGTCAGTCCCTTACCTTTCCATACAGTTTGTACACATTTAAAATACTATTCTTAGTATTCTTACCCTTTTTAAAAACTTCCATATAGTTAGTACCTCTTGAATACTATTGATAGTATTATCTTCCTCTGTACACTTGGTGTAGTTCAACCTTTCAATACTTTTCTTGGTAGTTTTCCTTTTTTTTCTTTCCTGTGATTCTATTCCTGCTTAAACCCTTTTTGCTCTGAGTTTGGCTGTGATTGTCGTTTTTTAGTAATGTCAGAAAAAGGTCCAATGGATTTTAAGAGATGTGTTAAGCGTGGACACAAACTTCCCATGTGTGATTCCCACAGTATGTGTGCATACTGTTTAGGTCCCTTGCATCTTCAGGAAGATTGCTCCATATGCCATGGATTTAACCCCAGGGATCTTGTTGAAAGAAAAAACAAATTGATCTTAAAAGGCTTACTTCCTTCAGCCTTTGGAGAAGCTTTATCTGGAGATCAATTGAAATCTTCTTCTAAGCCTTCTACAGCTTCTGTTATTTCAGAGCAGTCTAAGAAAGTCAGTCAAAGTAAACTTTATTGTCATTCAGACTTTACTTAACAGTGCAAACTGAATGAAATTTTTTTTCTCCGGACCCAATGTGCAAAACATCACAAGAAGCATTACAACAGACATTACTACATCACTGGAAGTCATTGCAGACATAACACCCAAAACATTTTACGAATCTAAGTACATTATTGTACAGAATTCCAACAGTCATCATTATTGCACAAGGTGGCTAGTTTCATATCGGTTGGTTTACTGCACCAAAATATGAGTTAGACTAGCATTTGAGTTATTGCACAAAAATATGAGTTCTCAGCAACATAGATATCTATTACACCTGATGGCCATCATCATGTGTGTTATTAGTAGAGTTGAGTCGTCTGACAACCTGTGGAAAGAAGCTCCTAATGAATCTGGTAGTTTTGCACTGCATACTGCGATAGAGCTTGCCAGATGATAGTATGGAAAACAGTCCATGGTTAGGGTGAATGAAGTCCCTGACTATTTTAGTGTCTCTGCTGAGACATCAAGACAAGTATAGGACCTGAATAGATGGAAGAGTCTTCCTAATAATTTTCTCAACCGTTTTCACCAACCTTTGGATAGACTTCCGATCTGAAGTAGATCAGTTTCCATACCATACCGAAAGACTGTTTGATAAGATGAAGAAGAAAAGGACCAAGAAAGATCTGACCTCGCCATCACATCCAAAAAGGAAAAAAAATGATTGGATCCGACTGCCTCAGATCCGATGAAAAAGATCTGACTGCTTCCACCCCTACCGGCTCCGATGTTATTTTCCTACCTATAACTAAATATTCACCTTCTGTGGATCCAGTACCATCAAGGGTCTGTTAACCTTTCTTGGAGTGATCAAGGTCCCCCTCTATTGTATCCACTTGTTCTTGCAGCAGTTTGACGGAGGAAGATGTGGAAAGAGTGGTGAGGAAGATTCTCTTGGCACAAGGTCATATGGGTGTCTTAACTGACCCCTACCCCTTCAGGTCAGGAGATCCGCTCTTCTACTATACCCCCATTAACAGGTTCCTCCAACTGCTTCAGTTGTCTCAGAGTCCCTGGATCTGTGCTGCCTGGCTCCATCTGGCCCAGATCTAAAGACAGTAGTATCTTCGGATCCAAAGGTTACTCTGACTGATCTGGTTGAACTCTCCAGAGCAATCGGTCACTGAAGATACAGACTTCGATGAAGGTGAAGTGTCCCCACTGTCACCTCCTGAAGATGTCTCATTTGGAGACATCCTCAAGGTACTAAAACAGAAGTTGGCTGGACTCCCAGCAGCACTTCATCTAAGGAGTCTGGAGGCTTTCGTTAGTGGCCCATCTACCTCCAGGGTTACTCCATCTGCTGATGAGCTTATTGAGTTAGTCTCTCGGTGGGCATGGAAGGAACCCAACACAGTTGAACCAATACTTAGGAGACCAGATAAGATTATAACATCACCTTTGGACAAGCAGTTTTGAGGTAAAGGTGTGCCCATTGATGCTATGGTCATGGCAGCAGCCACCAAAAAGGAACTTGCCAAGGAGAGTTCCACTGTTCATCACCCTTACAAGGAGTCTAGGGCAATGGACAGGTTTATGAAACATGGCTATGCTTCAGTACCCTTTGCCTTAAGGTCACTGAATTATTTGGCACATTTTACAAGACTATAGAGGGATTTTATCAAGGAGCTTTCAAATACCCTCTTAGGATCCATTTGTGCAGCGGTCCAATCATCTTTTGACTTCCATTTGGTTACCCTACAATACATTCCTCTGTGATTTTGTGGAGCCCTTCAAGTCATAGTTTGTCAGTGCTCCTTTTGATGGCATTTCTTTGTTTGGCCCTAAAGTGAAGGACACATTATCCATGTGTGAGAAGGATGGAAAGACCCTATCTGCCATAGATGTACGTTTTTTGATTCCCCGAAAGATCCTTTTCTTGGAATCGACAAGGTGGTCAGAAGATGTGGTTCGAGAAATCCCAGGGGCCTTTCCAGGACACACATGGAAGAAGTTCCCCCAGAGGCAGAGGAGGGAACTCCAGTGGTCGACGCTGCCCCTGTGGCAGAGGTGGCACGCAAAACCAGGTGTCCAGAGATTCTTTCTTTGACAAAACTTAACATTGCTCCTGAAAGGAAGCCCAATTGTCAACAGCTGGAGGCATTCTGAAGTCAAGTATCCCTGCACCAGAGAGCCTGGCTAGACATAATAAAAGATAATTGGGTGCAGAGGATTATTTCCAGAGGTTATATAATACCCTTTTCCCTTCCATCTCCAATCTCAAGAAAAATCTCTGATGTTCCACCCAGTCAGAGGGAATATGCAGAAATTCAAATATAAAAGCTGCTAGCAAAAAAAGATTCATCCTAAAGGTCCTGCCAGACCAGATAGAATCTGGAACTTACTCAAGGTCCTTTTTAGTGACAAAGAAAACAGGGCACTGGAGACCAGTTTGGGATCTCAGCAACTTAAACAAGTCAGTTTGATGCACCAAGTTTCAGAGGTCATGTTTCAGTCCATTCTCCCTTTTCTGGACAAGGATGACTAGATGTGCTTGATAGCCCTTCAGGATGCATACTATCAAATAAAGATGAACAAACAATCGAGAAGGCACTTACACTTCTGGCTGGGAGATAGTCATTACCAGTTTAGAGTTCTGTCCTTTGGCCTCACCACAGCTCCCAGGGTGTTCACCAAATGTATGGCAGTAGACTGCAAGGATTCCGGATGTTTCAATATATAGACAACTGGCTCATTACCACCCTGACCTGCCATCAGTTAATAAAGGCAAGAGATCAGGTTCTCCAGATGTGTTCTCATTTGGGGATAACCATAAATTACAACAAGTCTCAACTGGAACCAACTCTGGATTTGGAATTCATACAAGCACTGTTCAATATAAAATCAATGATAGTTTCACTGCCACCCTCAAGGGTTCAAACTATAAGATCACAGGTCAGAAAAATAATCTGCAGTACCAAGATTTCAGCCCCCTTGGTCCTTCAAGCTCTAGGATCAATGTCAGTGGCAATAACAGTAGTACCTTTAGCCAGATTTTACATGAGGATTTTACAGTGGATGATAGCAACACAATGGTCAACACTTTACCAACCCATGTCAATTCTGATACGAATCACTCTCATATGTAAGAGAGATCTCAGGTGATGGATTCTACAAGGCTATCCATTTGTTCCACCTCAGCCAAAAGCCATAGTGACCGTGGACACTTCCCATTTGGGTTGGGGGCACTTTCTACGAAAAACAGTCCAAGACACTTGGTCCCCCAAAGAGGCCAATTTGCATATCAGTGTCCTAGAGATGAGAGTAGTGCTTTTAATGTTGCAGGCCCTTCAGGATGCTGTCCCTTCGGGGATTATTGCAATTCAGATGGACAATATGTCAGTAGTTTGGTACATCAGCAAATAAGGAGGAACCAGATCTTACCCTTTGTGTCGAGAAGCGCTCAGAGTGTGGGAAAGGGCGATCTCATCTAACCACTTTCTCTTAGCAATGCACATTCCAGGGAAGTCTAGTGTGACAGCAGACAAGCTGAACAGGTGCATTCTTCTACCTCACAAGTGGTTACTCAACAAGAACGTGACAGAAATGTTTTTTCATCAGTAGGGCCAACCTTGCTGTTGTGATCTTTTTGCTTCTCCCTAAACAACAAATGCAGTACATATTTTGCCCTAATCCCCCCACAGGTGGAAACTCTGAGGGATGCTCTATTTCACCATTGGCCTCCCTGGTCTGCTATATGCCTATCTGCCAAACCCACTAATTCCAAAATTCCTAAAGAAAGCTGCGATGTTGAAGAGCAAACTCATCCTCATTGCACCTTTCTGGCCTCAACAAATTTGGTTCCCCTTCCTTTGGCATCACTTACTTCACCAACCTTGGGTTCTGTATCTGACTCCAGACCTCCTGTCTCAGCTGACAGGCACGATCCATCCAGACACATCAAACCAAAGGCTGATGACCTGGTTTCTCCAGTTCCATTAATAGCCAGACAACCTATACCGTCTTCCCCTATCGACATATGCTTTTATCTTCACATTAAACCTTCAACACACAAACTCTATTCTAGCAAATAGAAAAGATTTTTGTATTGGGCACTACAAAATCATGTTGAACCTTTTTCAGCTCCGATACATAACATCCTTGAATTTTTGGCCCTCATTTTTAAAGAAGAAGCTAGTTCTTCAACCATTAAAGTTCAGTTAGCAGCAATTTCAAATGTTCACATTGGATTTGGGGGTTCATCTGTGGCCTCTCATAAGTTGTGCAAAGCTTTTTTGCAAGGCACTCTCTTTTTAAGGTCTCCTATTAAAGACTACTCTGCCATGGGACCTGAATTTGGTACTGCAGGCACTTATTAATTCCCCTTTTTGAACCAGCAGCTAAGTGTGCCTTTAACTATCATACTTGGAAAATGATTTTTCTAGTAGCCATTACTTCTGCTAGATGAATTTCAGAAATTCAAAACCGCCATACTTTATTTTTGACAAGGATATTGTTACATTACAAACCAGTGCATCCTTTATTCCCAAGGTGGTGTCAGAATAGAACATCAATCAGTCCATTAATTTGCCAGTTTTCTTCCCCAGATTTACTAAAAGCAAAAACATTACATTTATTAGACATTCACAGACCATTGCATTTTTACCTGCATAGAACAAAAGACATAAGAACAACAGACCAGTTATTTGTCTCCTTTGCAGACTTGAAATTGGGAAAACCAGTTGCCTAAGTAACTTTAGCCAGATGACTGTCTGATTGTATTTCTTTTATATAAAAAATTGGGTGTTACATTACCTCATTCAACTAGATCCATGGCAGTGTCTTTAGTTTTTCCGTCCAGGACATCCATGAGCAACATATGTGCAGCAGCTACTTGGGCTACTCCCCATACCTTTGTTAGTCATTACAAAATGGTTCTGGTCTGCAGAGGTATAACATCATTTGGTTCAACTGTGCTCAGGAACATCCTTCCTTGAGTCCACCTGGGATTTTAGGTAGTTGGGTACTCTGTCCCATTAGTTGAGGATGGAATGAAAATTGATATCCTCAGATAAAGAAGTTATGTACTTACCATAATGTTCCATCTGTGCTGTGTATTTTAATTCTTCCTCAACTCCCCACCCACCAACCCCCATCCTTTGCAAACTTCTGGACGAATGAGTTTTAAGTGGATGCCACTACCATATAGGCTTTCCTATATTTGACTGCATGTGTGTATTTTTCTTTCACCTCCTTTATATGTACACAGCATATATATATATATATATATATATATATATATATATATATATATATATATATATATATATATATATATATATACATACATACATATACATACACACACACACATACTTCTTTCTGGAAAAGTCAACAAACAAGATCTGAAGTACTTGGGGTTGGTGCAATATGGGTAATGGAAAACCTCAAGAGTTTAATTTTGCCATGAGCTTTAGCAATGGCCGAGTTGGATTTGAGGGATCGGATAAGAACCCACTAGTTGAGGAAGAATGAAAATGGACAACAGAGATGGAACATTATGGTGAGTACATAACTTCTTGTTTAACCGCAGGAAGAAGACAGACCAGTGAGAGGAATGATATGACTTCATTGAGTAGAAGCCAGGTTGTTTCTGCACTAGCAAAATGTTGGGATTTTATGTGGCTAGGGTAGGATGTTGATTGGAATGGAATAAATTAAAGCAGTGCCCCCTCCCCATTAGTTTGTGCTATCTGCTTTGACTATATTTTAGTCAGTGGATAGAAAGATATTCTTGTAATCTGAAGCAAGTTTCAGTTATGGAGACAATTTCAGGAGAATAAGTGACAATCCAGGCATGAAATTCTGAAACTTTGTTGGCAAGGCTGTAGATGTTACTGTTGTAGAATGCTACTGTAGTGGTGAAGGAAGTCATGGTAGTAGGGGAAGAATTGTGGGATGGGACAGTTGAGTGAAGATCAGAGGAATGGAGGATGGGACTAGGGTAAGGGTGTACATCTCCACTACACTGTAGGGAGATTGCTGTGGTGGTTTAGATGGGTAAAGTTTTACAAGCGTTTGCTTTAAAGTTACATTTGTTTGTAGCTTTAGAGGTTGGAATTTGTATTTGCATGATGTGAAAGGTGGTGGTGTAGTCTGAACAATGACTTAAAATCTTTTATGTAGTATAGTTTTGGGGGCAGGTAGAGGTTAAAGTTGTGAGCAAAGTTATCACATTATGCATGGGTTTAGCTGTTTGTACCCTATTGTAAGTGTTGTCTGACATAGAGCAGCAGAAATGTTAAAAGTTGGAAGATCATTATTAATGCTGGGTAATGTAAAAGAATAGGAGTAAAAGCAAAGGTCGTAAAGTAAGCCCCTGTATTGCTCCTGGCTAGTTTTTGTTTCTATTTACTACTCTTCTCGTACATGAGACACCCTTTTTCTGGTCATCTTTTTGCATTACTTGCATATTTGTTCTTTTGTATATTGTGCACTTTAGCTATTGTTAAACGTTTTACCTAACTTATTTTTACATACTATGTGAAGTTTGCTGTTCCTTGTAATTCTTCTGTGATCTTGTAACATTTTAACATACTTTTGATATTTTGTGTAACAACTTTAATTTGTACTGTTCTGGAGCTTTTCTCCCCGGGTCTCCACCAAAAACGGGTTTCTGACCCAGTCGGACACTACCTTGTTAACAAATGTAAATAAATAAATAAGTTGACACATATGTATAGAGGAGGATAGGTAAGCAGTGATGTAGATTCCATTAAAAGGAGGGGATTAAGGTACTGAAATTGGAGTGGTGTACAGAGAATATAAAAGTAAATAAATGCAGGAGGTGGCTGGGAAATTGCTGGTGGGAGTGGACAGAAATGGGACAAACAGGCTCTTGTGTTAGCAGAAACCAATTCAGAATACATCCAAAAAGATAAAATAAAACAATAAATCATTTCATATTCATAATAAATAAATAAATAAGCAAGCTGTGTGTCTTGCCCAGAGAAGAGGGCTGGAGTGCACCTGCACTGTTTGCAGTAGGAAGGTAAGCATGTTTAACAGCAAGATGCGTACTCTCTCCTTTTTTATTTACTGTTAGTGCTTATTTGGAGTTCAGCACGTCTTGCACTGATGCGAACAAGCAAGCAGGATCTAAGACTAGCTGCCCCAGAGAGAGTCACTCAACTAGATCAATGTTTTGTGCAAAGCTAAGATCAGGTGAAGTTTTTTCCACTAGGATTAAAATAACCATGGCATTAGTGTGGGGGTAGCAGCTACAACAAGTTTTACAGTGTACAGCTAACTAATGCAGTATGAATACAGCAAAAAAATCATTTACTTTCAGCGCAGTCCTTAGGAGACTAGTAATTCTAATGGTTACATGACTAGTACTACCTGGAGGAACAGTGTAACTGCACATTGAATGATAGCAGGCTGCACACGTGCTAGTGGAAAAATCAGTCCACTCTTGTAATGTCTTGCTAAATCTTTTGTATGACCTGAAGAAACTGTGTTAACTGTGCACTGAGTTTTCACAGACTGCAAACGCAGTAAGTGGAAAATCAGCTCTTTCTATGTAATATCTTGCTATACCAAGACAAAAAAGTGTGCATGGTTGCTGGTAATTTATTATTTAAATGACAGTATAATTTCTTACATGTAGGAATTCAAGTGGACATCTGTCCAACATTTCCACCTCCCAAAGTGTTATGGATATCAAGCACAGAGGAGCCAGCCTGTTTGATCTTCAGTTCTTTTTTTGCTACAGGCTTATGTCCTTCCAAGTGAGAAAATGTAAGTGATACTTGGTCTGACTCAGCCCTAGGGCTCCTGTCTGTGCTTCTTCAAAATGTAAGTGCCCAGCTTGGTATTTCTTTTCTTTAAATTCTTCTGTTTATAAAATTGTTAGCTTACTGCCCTGTTGTGTGCCTGTAACAGTCATAGTAAAATCAATATAAATAACACTGTGTGCACTATGGATTAGAATGTTAAGGACATGATGCATGTGTGTGCACCATTCAGGAATACATGGCCTGTGAGCTGATCACCTCCTTTGCAGCTGATATGGAGTTGTGTATTCCCCAGTATCAAAAGGCACATTCCATAGTAATAAGTGTTCTATGCACAAACACTGATGCATTACACTGAATCATACTACCCACCTCTGCTGAGTTTAGGTTCGTAGCTAAAAATGTCCTCATTTTCAATATTTAGTATACCTTACCATTGATTAAAGTACAAGTAGCTGAAATAAAATATTCAAATTTGCTCTCCTAAAATCGTCTTCCTTGCATCTTGTTAGAAAAAGCCCACTGGTTTCTTAGTACTAGGTTATTGCCTTCCTCTCAATGGAATACTGAAATGTAGGGAACAAAACCACTGTATTAGAAGGCACATTTTTGTCAAACCAATTATTTAAGTGGCCATTGGAGATAAAGCCATCTCTACGGTTGAACCTGCTACATGCTACATAGAACCAACTACCTGCAGACGTAAAAAAACTATGACAGAGTGTGGTCAGTCAAAAAAAAAAAAAAAAAACTCTTAAGGAATTCCTGCAGAATATCTTAAGTGTACCTGCTTTGGTGTACGCTAAGCAGTGCATCTTAAAACTCTGCACTACAGGTACTAAGTTATACATGAATTTTCTCCAACTTGTACATTTTGTAGTTATTAGAACTCACAGATTTAATTGTTAACATTAATTGCTGTGTTACTTACAGAACTAATATGTTAAGAGTTATTAGTTCTACTTTTTGTATACACAGTTTATTTTGATAAAGCCTTTGTACTATAACTGTATTGGTATATTTTGTCATATCACACTCTGTAGTTCTCTTACGTTTCTACTTCTGTAAACTTTTTACTTGGGTCATGTCTGAAAAGGGTTAGTGGAGGAGTTCACTGACCCAGTAATCAAATTATAAAATTAAATGTAAATAAACTAAAATAAACTAAAGTATGTGATTGTGTTTGTGGAAGTGTAAACTGCCTTTGTCAGCAGCATCCAAGACTCCCAGTGTGTACCCACCATGCAACCCTCACAGTACCATGAAGTGTAGCCACATGCAGTGTGCTCATTGGTGGTCTTCTACACAATCACAGACGTTTCCATTTGCATGGCAGAACAGAGTAATGGCATAGAGTCTGACACATTGTGCACCATACAACCCCAGCTGTCGATCCTTAAGAAGGCTGTTTTGCCAACACCCACCTTCCAGAAACTGGTTCAGTTTACTTTCTGTGGTTGTATGCACATTCTGTACTTTTTAGTGTGTGTGTGTGTGTGTGTGTGTGTGTGTGTGTGTGTGTGTGATTTGACATCTTGCCATATTTTCCTTCCCGTGAGATGTGATATCTTTCCCATACCCCTGCAGATATCACTGCATTACTGTACAGCTTGTTTTGATCTTGTCCACCCCCAAACACACAGACACAGAACATGTCTGTACATTCACAATGAAATCCAGATATGGTGAAAGAGATGTTAGGGTGCATGGCCTACTGTATAGTTGCTCTGATAATTTGGCTTCCAGTCTGCCCCTTGGTAAGCATTTGGTGTGGATATGTGCAGCATACCGAGCATGCTCAGTGTGCTGTACATGCACTGGAGTTTTCAGGTGGCTGTGGCATATCCTTGGCACAGTTCTGTTTCACAGATCCTGCCTGTGTATTGGCAACATACCAGACTTTGTCATACGTTATCTGTGTTTGTGAATCCTACTACCAGTCATGCAACATATTTTATTTGTCTCGTTTGTCTCGTTAGTCAAGAGATAATAACATAGAACAGTGCATGTGGTGCCTGCATACCTGTTAGAGTCCTTGTAAATCAGAAATGTTAAATCAAAGCTGGTAGCTTTTCTAAAACCATTTAATTCCCCATCTGTTTTCAAATGTGTTTTTCTGTTGTGGAGAGTAATGCCATACTGTGTAAATGTAAACCATTGCCATTATGATTTAATCTTATTAAGCTATTTTGTTGCACTTAGAAAACCTAGGGTGACCCCTTATGCTTTGCTTATGTGTTCTTTAAGGTTACCTGAGCTTGTCTTGGCATGTTAGATTACAACGAGGGTAACTGCTTAGTTATTATCCTTCATAAGAAGGTTGCTGCTCATTATCCTGTGGGTATAGTTATTGTTGTACTGACTCAGAAAATAGCGATTTGATTAGAAATTAATTTAGTTCTGTCCTTCCTGTAATACTGCACACATTTGCATGTTTCTTCGAGAAAAGAAGATGGAAAATGTCACCTGTCTTTACTGTTTATACATAGTAGTAAAAGTGAAGACAGTGCAACTTAATTCTTGAAAAGGCAGATAAAGATGGATGTGGAAAAAATCACTTTCATAGAAGGTTTTTGAGGATGAATACTGTGCATCTCTTTGTGGAGAAATGAATTCATCATTTTCCGGTATGAGTTGCCTTAGAATGGATAACTTTAAATATCCAGACTTGTGCAAAGAAAAAAAATCCATTGTTGCAAAGAAGACTGCATAAAATAAGTTCTGTTTTTGTAATAAACTTAGAAATGTATTTTTATTGTAAAGT
Organism: Protopterus annectens; assembly: GCF_019279795.1. Taxonomy (NCBI): domain Eukaryota; kingdom Metazoa; phylum Chordata; order Ceratodontiformes; family Protopteridae; genus Protopterus; species Protopterus annectens. Next base: position 438,877,319 of record NC_056751.1, read on the forward strand.
AATAATTCTGCAGTTACTTGAAATGTTGAAGTGCTACTTACATTGCCACTGATTCATAATATTTTTCTCATAACTGGTTGTCACTTCCCTCAAAGTTTGCATGGGTTCTTATCTGTCATGCTATTGCATGCAGCAGCTACATAAGAGATGCAGGGTGGTGATTTAACAAATTGCCAACATTAGCTTGTGCATTCCGTCTGCAGATCCAGGGCATTGTCATTCTGACAGAGCAGAGACCTGCCACAAAATACAAACATATTACAGCTACTGCTGCACATGAAGGGTAAATCAGCCTGTCAAGTGAAAGGTAAAAAGCCTGTGCATTGTGAGCTGCATAAGTAACCTATAGTGAAAGTATCAGTTGGTTAAGAACACATAAAGAAGAGCTTGCATAATTTATTTACTTGTTTATATGTTATAACATTATTCTTTAGTTTTCTGGTACCCATTTTGTATAAGGCATTGAATCATTTTTTCCTGGGATGTGGTCTGTTGCTGGGCATAAGTGCACTCACATGTATGCCACGCTTACATTTGTTGCTAATCTGGAATGTTGTCAGATGTCCTTCCATATCACTGTTACAGTTTTCATTACATAAAGGATCTCTTGCCAAGGATAGCCCAACGTCCGGTCAGTGTACAAAAAGCCTTTAGAATTTATAGGTGCCGTACATTAGACACACACTCCTAATATAAGATGTAGAGCATAAAAGTGACGTACAGATGCAAACATTCAAAATTTCTTTGCCACCTTTGTCGAATGTCTGTCTGTATGCCTTTCTACCATGCTGGCTACCAGGCTATCTTCAGATAAGTGCCCTGTTGTGTTCATGTCATCCAAAAAGGGAAGATGTCAGTGTAGGAGGCAGATTCCCCATAAAGGCTGTCATGTTCAGTGTCTTTTTTGCTTAGGCACTTTCCAGTGCCCCATCTGTCAAGCATTTGCCGTAAGACACTTCATAGTCACTTATCTTCCTTATCTGTATACCTTGAGAATCCACTACTTAAGCTGATGGCCCAGGGTACTGTAACAGAATCCTCCCATCCTGAGGATTATCCATCTGCCAAGAAGAGGACCAAAAAGACTAGGCCTGATTTAGTTGCTGTCCATCCTCCCCTGGATGCCTCTCTACAAGCCAGTGAAAGCTCAGAAGACTGTTTGATGCTTGCCTTGGATTTCTCTGCTGCGACCCTGTTAGAGGCCAGTATGGATCCAAATTCTTACATGTCCTCAGAGGCTTTTCTGATGGATGTTGAGGGGGAACCTGGGATAATTTTTTCTCAGGGGGTGAGGGGGATGATTTTCATAAGGGAAGAGATTCCAACTATGATTATTGAACCTTTCCAGAGGTCTGAACCACTGAGAGTCTTTTGGGCAGACATCCCACTCGAGAAAAAAACAAAAAACTAAACACACATTACCCCTGTTGTTAAAGATCCCCCAATGTGAATGGCAGGATTTTACTCAGGGTCTGTTTAAGGCTTTAATAGCCCTGAATCCTGTAAAAGGGGTTCCTGTCCCTGCTCCTCCCTGGTCTTGCACCCCCTGTTAAGAGGCCTAAGGAATTGGATTCCTCAGATGTGGACATGGACTCTGGGGAGTAATCTCTACCTTACTCCTCTCAAAGTCCTTCTCCTCTAGAGTACGGATTCTTTGAGCCCATCCTCCTCCTTGGAAGAATTACCCTTTGGGAATGTTGTTGCCTGTATGATGGAGTACTTCAAGTGTGATTGCTCCCAGGTGTTTGACCTTCAAAAAAAATGATATGAGCTTTTACAGATGGAGTTACCTATGCCATCTGCTGTTCCTCCAGTTTTATAGCCCCTTTGGATACCTTTTCTGTTACCTCTGTAGCTCCTGATTTTCAACCCTTGGCTCCTAAGAAACCTGAATGGTTTTACAAGATACCTGAGGATTGCAGATTTTTGTTTCTGCTGATCTCTTAGTGGTTTCAGTTTCTGTTGGCAAGCCTTCTAAGCTCATGCCATCTCCTAAGCTCCCTCCCTCAGATAAGGATAGTCATGCTACGGAGAGTTTGAGTAAAAAAGTATATACTGTTGTGAACTTGGCTTTTAGGGCTATTAATTACTAAATGCACATGACCAGGTATGTTTTGTCTCTTCTTTCTCAAGTTGCTTTGGTGGTCTGTGACCTCTAGATCCACTTCCCAGGTTGCCCAGCACTCCAAATGCAGCTATGATGCTGCTGATGCCTCTTCCAGGGCTACTACTTTTGGTTCTGTGATGAGACACTGATGACATAAAAGCAAAGCTTTTGGATGCCTCCCTGATAAAAAAAATCATTTGGGGACTGCTGCTGCTGGCCTATTTTAAGTGTCTTCAGTCTAAGGATAAGGCCTTGTGGGAACACAAACATATTTTTGTCTCTCCTATCCCTTAATTCCAGAGGAATTGCCCTTCTAAGTCCACCTTTGTCAGCAGACGGACTCGCCCACCTCCCAAAGGTAAGAAGGGATCTAGAGGTATTCCTCCTGCTAAATCCAGTCAGACTCCTTCATCTCAGAAGCATTCCTTTCAGGATAAGCAAGTCTCAATTTAACATTTGACCTCCTCTTTCCCTCAGCCAGGTCCCCCTGTCTGCCCCTTCCAAATTGGTATCAAATCACTTCAGGCTCCTGGATGCTGTCTGTCATTCGTCAGGGGTATTTAGTGGTTTGGAAATCCCTTCTCTCCTTGTTGGGCATTCCACAGTCTCCTTGGGAACAGTTTCATCATTCTCCAGAGGTTTCGCATTCCCTTTTGGATTCAGGCACCTTTCAGCCTGTTCCATTCTCCCAACTGGTAATGGAGTTTTGGTTCCTCGAAAGGAGGGTACCTGAAGGCCCCTTTCTCTGCTCAATACCTTTCTCAATATCCCTTCTTTCTAAATGCTGTCTCTTCTGGCATTATTTCCTCTTCTTCCGCACGCCGCTTTTGATTTCTCCCAAACTCGAGGATTCATACCTTCATATCGCCATTCACCCTCTGTTCAGGAAATGCATATATTTCTCTGTTTCTTCCACTCGTGTTCAGTTCTCTGCTTTGCCCTTTGGCCTTTCTCTTGTCTCAGGGGTATTCACCAAATGCATTGCTGCTGTCATTACCTTTTGCAGACTTTCAGGTATACAGATTTTTCCCGATCTGGCTGACCTATTCATTTAGGTTCACTCTTGCAGCAGTCTTTTTTGGAATCTCCACTTTACCATTTGTAAATCTGTGTTATGAAGTCCTCCCAGGATCATATTTTCCTTGGTTGCTGGCTTCTGACTCTTTCCATGTTGCCCTCTCTTCCTGTTCCAGAGGTTTTGTTTCTGACAACCATTTTCCAGTCTCCTCTTCTTCTGCCCTCTCTTATGGCCAGGGAGTTTCACAGGTTTTATGGCCTCCACTGTTCCTATATTTCCTCTTGCCAGGCTGCATATGAGGAAGCTACAGTGGTACCTCAGATCAGTGTGACTTCAGCATTGCCACCCTCTGGAGTCCCCTGTTCCTGTTCTTTTTTGAAACTTGAGTTTCAGTGGTGGATTTAACAACTCTCTCTTAGTCGAGGGCTTCTTTTTCACACTCCAATTCCATCCTAATAAATGTGCACGGATGCCTCAGACTTGGGATGGGGCCTCTTGTGACCCTCTAAAGGTCCGGGGTCTATGCCCTCCTCAGCAGAGGTCAGATCATATCAACATTAAAGAGATGAGAGCTTTGCTTCTAGCTCTGCAACCTTTTCAGTCCTTTTTCCACCCCAACCCCCTAAGAGTCCTCATGGTCAATACCACTGCAGTCTGGAACATTTGTTTTATTTATTTTACATTTGTTGACCGGGCTAGTCTAACTGGATATATGTCTATTTTCAGTAGAGGCCCGGAGAGGAAAGCTCCATGACACACATGATAATAAAATTGCAAGACAATATAAAATAACTTCAGATGTGTATACAAGTACAAAATTGGATAATACAGAAATAATACAGAGAGGACAGAAGTCAATACAATATAAAATGCATTCAGTACAGTGTACAATTCAAAATAGCAAGTAGGTACATTACTTAATATAGAAAAAAAGGGGAGGTATACAGGCTAATTCCATATACAAGTACGGTACAATAAAAGAGGCAGATTGAAAAAAAAAATGAGTTTAGTAATAAAAAAATAATATATATATATATATATATATATATATATATATTTTTTTTTGTCAAGTAAGTATTCAGAGGGATGGAAATAATGAAATAGAGAGTGAGAAAGGTAAGGTATAGGACATGCTGACAGTATTTGGGTAGAGTGGAGGATTAGTCAGGTTTAGTACAGGGGCATAACCAGTGCGTTTTGAGGAAAAGTTTCAGTCTGTTTTTGAAGAGTGATATAGAGGACACTGAGGAAAGTTCGCTGGGTAGGAGATTCCAAAATTTTCCCACAGTATTAGAGAAGAGAGAATCCCCAGCCCTGTTGTTAGATTTAGCTGTGTTAACTAGAAGTTTCTGCGATGAACGTAAGGACTTCAGATTATGATAGGGGGTGATGATGGTGGATAGAGTAGGAGTATTGCAAGGTTGGTAAAGAGTCTTGTGGGCAATGATTAGTTGGTGGTATTTGAGCAGATTCTGTCGTTCCAACCACTGAAGCTGCTTTAAATTAAGGCAATGGTGTGTTCTAAATGGGTTACTAGTAGCAAATCTGGCTATGTTATTGCATGATATTTCCAATTTATTGAGGTTATTCTTAGATAGATTAGTGAAAATATTTGAGGCATACAGGAGTCTAGAGATTAGAGGAATGTGTGCAATAGTTGTCCTAGCTGTAGGTGATAGAAAGGGTTTAATTCTGTAGAGAGAGACAAGTTTTTTGTTGACAGATTTAATAGTGTTGTTGATGTGTATGTCAAAGGTAAGGTTGTTGTCAATGGTAATACCAAGTAGCTTAGTAGTTAGGTCAGGTGATATAATGGTACCATTAGTGGATGTAACAGCAAAATCTATGGGAGAGGACTTATGATTAGGATTGAAAAGGCGGAGTTTAGTTTCTTGGGGGTTTAATAGAAGGCAACGGTGAGTGAACCATTGCTCAACAGTGTTAAATACATTTTGGGTAAGGGAGTGAAGTTCAGAGGTGGTTGTGGCTGAGCATACAAGTGTGGAGTCATCTGCGTATTGAATGCAAGTAGCATGGGGAATTGCTAGATGAAGGTTGTTGATGAATATGGAGAAAAGGAGAGGTCCTAATATGGATCCCTGAGGTACACTGAGGTTAACTGGTAGGTGGTTAGATAGTGTCTTGCCAGAGTACAGCCTGTTGTCTTTGATCTAAGTAGGATTGGAACCATTTGATAGATAGTGCATCTAAGGCAAGGGATTTGAGCATATCTGTCAGAATTTGATGATTGACCATGTCAAATGCTTTTGACAGATCGATAAATAGTGTCGAGGAAAGCATATTACAGTTACGGTTTTTTTTAATACAATCTGTAAAGGAAAGGAGGGCAGTGGTAGTGCTATGGGAGGGTCTGAAACCTTGTTGACAGTTAGAGAGCAAGTTATTATGGATTAGGTGGTCTAGCAATTGCCTATGGATGCATTTTTCCATGATCTTGACCAAAGGAGAAAGAAGGGCTATGGGACAGTAGTTGGAGAAATCATTGGAGCTTCCACCTTTGTGAAGGGGAATAATATGGGAAACTTTCCAGATGTTAGGGATGTGACCTTCGCTAATACTTCTATTGATCAGAATGGAGATGGGGTAAGCAATTGACTTGGCAGATTTCTGTAGGTATTCAGCAGGTAGCTGGTCTGCTGAAGGAAAGCCTGGTTTCAGTTTTTGGATTAGGGCAAGAATATGGGTTGTTGGGACTGGTTGGAAAATGAATGGAGGGGGTGTCGCTTTGTTATAGGTAGGTAAAGTAAAAGTATTAGATGATAGTTGACTGGCTAGTGTTTGGATAGCATTGGTGAAAAAGGTATTGAAGGCATTGGGCAGTATGCATGGGATTTTGATGGTCAGTGTTAAGTGAGTTTGGTGTACTGGATTGACCTGGTTGTAGTAATTGGTTGATGCATGCCCAGAATTTTTGTGGGTTATTATGGTTTGCCTTTTGAAATTGAAGGTAGAAATTTCTTTTATCAAATAGTATAGCTTTCTTAGTGTTATTTCTTAGTTGTTTGAAATTTTGTTGGTCTGCAGGATTTTTGGTCATTCGGCCCAGTATTTATTCCTGAGGTTAATTTTATGTTTGGTGTCTTTAGAAAGCCATGGGGCCGTCTTGGTCTTAATTCTAATAGTACGGGTTGGTGCATGATGATCAAGGATGGCTAAGAAGTTAGAATTAAAGTATTGAACAGCTTCTTCCATCAACAAGCAGGGGACACAAGGGCCTGTCTTCTTTGCAGATTAGCTTTTTGGGCATAGGATCTAGCTATCCAGTATCAAGTGTCTATTTAAAGGGGCCTATATTCCTTCAGAACACAATCTAGTGGCAGACACATTGAGCAGATCCAGCATACAGGCTTACAAATTGATGCTTTGCAGAGATGTATTTCTGGACATAGTCCAATGGTGAGGTATTATTGAAGTAGGTCTTTCTGCCTCCCCTCTGAATAGACAACTTTCCAGAGTACTAAGTCATCTGGTTTGGAAAGTGGACACCATGTCTTTTCCTTGGGTGGGAATGTTTCTATACACACAACCCCCCCCAATTGCCTCAAGTTGTGCACAAAATCTGGCAGGACTCTCCCAAATTTTTGCTGATAATTCCCTTTTGACCCCTTTCTTTATCATTTGGCCAGGGGTCATAACCAGAAGTTAACTTATCGGGTGAATCTTCTCATTTCTTCAAATGACAATGTGGGTGACAGGATTTTGATTCATTTTTGGCACTTCTTTTCTGAGGACATGCTCCGAGCTTTGCAGGAGACCACGAAACCCACTACCAGAAAATTCTTCATGTCCAAATGGAAGAGATTTTCTATCTGGTGCCTCTCTCGGCATCAGGATTCCCTATTTGTGGGGGTTCCTCTGGTTCTGTCGTATTTGTGTAATCTGCTTCAGGCTGGGTTGGTATATTCTTCAGTTAATGCTCACTTTTCAGCAATTTCTGCTTCTTTGTCCTTAAATCCTCCTTTGGCCTCTTCTTTTGGGATCAAGCACTTTCTTAAAGGCATCCTTCATGTCAGGCCTCCCAGAAAGCCTATTCCACCTTCTTGAGACCTCGATTTTGTACTTGAAAAATTGACTCAGGCTCCTCTTGAATCTGCTTCCTTGCAACATTGTATTTGGAAGACTGTTCTTCTGTTAGCACTCACTTTAGCCAAGAGAGTATCTGAACTTCAAGCTCTCATGCCTACCCCCCCCTTTTTTTTTTTAGTTTTTTACAGAGACAGTTTGTCTCTTCAGACTAATCCTTCTTTTATGCCCAAGGTGGTTAATGAGTTGTCCCTGAGTCAGGCTATTCATCTTCCTTCCTTCCTTTTTCCCTTCTTCACCGGCTGCTAGTGAGAAGGTTCTTCACATCTTGGAATTGTGTAGACAACTCCGTATTATTTGGATAAAACTAAGACCATTCATATGTCTGAGCAGCTTTTTGTTTCTTTTCATTCCAGGACTTTGGGTTTGGCTGTTTCCAAGCAAACCATTTCCTCCTGGATTTCTAAAGCCATTTTTTTTGTTATTCGTTTCATGGCAGTTATCTTTCTTCCTTTGTAAAGGCACATTCTACTAGGAAGTTGACTCCATGGTACCTTTTTCAAAGGCTTGTATATCAGTTTCATCCTTGAGGCTGCTACTTGGTCCTTTGTTTATACTTTCACTAAGGATTACAAATTGGATGTTATTTCCAGGGCCAGGGCTGGTTTTGCCAGGGCATTCTACATGGGCTTGTAGAGAGCTCTTCTGTGCCTTCCTTCTCCCAGCTTTATTCTTAGCTCTTGTGCTCTCCCTTATGTAATGAATACTGCAACAGTGTTATGGAAGGACACAGCTTTTGGCACTGTGCTTTTGTTGCCCTCCTTGCCAAGGGGGCCTTTCTCCCTCTTTCCTACTGTCTTTTTATCTTTCTGGATATATGGTTTTGGTCATTTGGCCCAGTATTTATTCCTGAGGTGAATTTTATGTTTGGTGTCTTTAGAAAGCCATGGGGCCGTCTTGGTCTTAATTCTAATAATACGGGTTGGTGCATGATGATCAAGGATGGCCACTGAGGGTATTCTTTTCCTCCTGGGGCAATTCATTTCTGAGTGTTTGCATCCGTACGTCACCTTTATGCCCTACATCTTATGCTGGGAGCATACATGTGACATACAGTGCCTGTAAAGTCTAAAGGGTTTGGTATACCAGCCGGATGTTGAGCTATCATTGGAAGTAGATCCTTTATGTAATGAATACTGCAACAGTGAAGATAAGGACATCTATTGTTATGGTAAGATTTTACACAACTGTACTTTTGCCTAGTAGCATGTCTTTGGGATGTGGGAGGAAACAGAAACCTTGGTGAAAATCTGCAAGGAGAAGCTACAGACACTAGAGAAATGGCATCTCAGATAGGAATTAAACAATAGTAGGTGGTGTGAAACAGCAACATTGAGTTTTACACCATTTTACTACTCCATTACACACACACGCGCACAACACACTCCCCAGAATAAGCAACTTAGAAACTGAATGATATTAACTTTATTATTATTTGGGTAAGAAGGCTTGTCCACAGACCATTTTCAGCTACAACCTAGGCCAAAGGCAGTACCTATGAAGATGAGCAGTAAGAAAAATAATACAAAATCCTAATATTTGAAATGTCTACATAAAAGAAGATTAAGTTGTAGAGCAAACACATTATATACCATGCATAAAAGTTGTCATGTTGCATTGTAATGTGTAAAAGTCAATGCCCAAAAATTGTGTTAGAGCCCTATGGTGTCTGTAGCTGTTGTTAATTTAATGAGACTCATCCATTGTAATGAAAGCAAAACCACACATAGGCTATGGTACTGAAAAAGTCATTGAGTATGTCTACTGAACATTAGGGGGTGCCACATTACTAAAACTCATTTCTCCCAGGGCCAAGGCAAAAGTTTAGTCTTTCTAGTGTAAAGGGTAAAGATGCCATATGTGTTGGACCTGAAAGCACATGAACATGACTTAATGGTTATCATGAATGCTGTACACACAAACACACATATATGTGCAGTTGCCCTCTTCACACCTTGACTTACCAAAACATATATGTATACATAAAAGTGTGTGTGTGTGTGTGTGTGTGTGTGTGTGTGTGTATGTGTAGATATACATTATATACATGCCACATCTCTATATGTTTTATATATTGTATTTTGTCACTTGACAAGAGGCTTTACATATGACAAAAGTAAGTTTTGGTAAATCACCTCATGGCGAACAAGCAGTTTTATGCAACATTTTATATGTCACATGTATTTTTTCCGATTGGGTAAAGGAAGCAAAGGCTGTATTTACATTTTTCAAATGGGGTTTTCCTTTAACATTGAAAAAGCCTTTTGGCAAAACCTTTGGTTTGCTGTGGGGTGATTCTGAGTTTTTGAAGTCATTAATGAATCTATTTGTTGCTATTTTAGTGCCACAATTGATTGGTGAATATTATTAAGTGTTCCTGGCACTCATTTATTACTTGCATGCTGTTGGATAATGTGAGTGCATGCGTGTGTGTGTGTGTATGTGTGTGTATATATATATATATATATATATATATATATATATATATATATATATATATATATATGTGTGTATGTGTGCACACACGCACATATATACATACCACATAAGTTGTTCATTAAGTCATATTCATGTGCTCTCGTGTCCAACATGCAGGGCACCCTTACATTACAAAGACCAAATATTAATCTTAACAATGGGAAAAAAGAGTTGTGATAATATGATCCTTCCAGAAGGCATACACAATGAACGTGACTGCTTCAGAACCATAGTGCTGTCACAGCTTAATGATGCCTATGCTTGCAATTCCTTTGTTGACAGTAAGCAAGTCACATTAACCTAATAGGGATGTAACATATTCTTTTGTTTTTTTACCCATTGACTGTGGTGAGACCAAGTTAATTGCCCAGGTTGGTACTGAATAAGGGCAATAGGTAATATTTTAATCTGTCTTTAACTAACCTCCACTGAACTCCTATCAATTTCCCTTTGTCTAAGTACATCACCTGCTCCCTTCCTGGTGATCCTAGTGGAAACAATTTCACCAGGTAGGCAGTGTCTTGTGGCTACTCAATACCAGAGTCAGAGCTGAAGGAATCAGATGGGGAGTGGTGTTCGGTAGCCAGTCATTGTACTGAAACTGACTGTGGGAAGTAGTATACAGTGGCCACAGTCTGCATGACACACACACACACACACACACACACACACACACACACACACACACACACACACACACTGTCCTCCATCAGTGGTTACACAAGCCTTGGTAAAGTCAACACTGCCTGGAGTTACAAAATCCAGTTGTCAACCTCGTCATCATATCCTTCTAGCAAACCCTTCCACTGCGAAGGATCCATTTCTGACGTGTTTTACCAGCAATACAGACATGCTTCTTACCGCTTTGGAAGATGCCCATTGCAGGGCTATGGGTAGTTTGTGTAGGTTTTAATGCAGGGAATTTTTCATTAGTGTTTTTTAATCTATGTGTATGGTAAGCTCTTTCTTTCTTTCCTTCTTTATTTCGTATTGTGAGTTTATTTTTATAATCTATTATAGTAGCCTAATAAGTTTTATTTTTAGATTTATTACTTTTGTAGTTAATTTTTATTTCATTTAGTTAGTTTGAATTGGAACTGTTTATTCCCAGTAATGCTATTTTGGCAGGCTAGCTACAATTGGTTATTTTATTTTAACTATTTTCTTTTTTAATTTTAAAACAAATACATTTCTTTTCTATGGGTAAGCTGAGATAGAGAGTGCTGTTTTGGGGAGTTTTGTGTTTGCATGTGTATTTTGGATGTGTAGTGAGTGAAGTTATATTTTTATGTTAAAGTGAATGGGAAATGTATTTTGTGGTTTACTTTATTTTTTTCTTTTACTCTAAATGTAGATTAGGCTAAGGTATTTTGGTCAGTGCATTTGTGTGTGTTTTATGTGCTTTTTGTTTAGATTTTTATCATATAGCGTAAATGTAGCATATTTAGGGAAGTTCTCATAAATCTGAGGACATGCCAAGATTACAGATATGATGATGTGCCAAAAAAGATTAAAAAATGTGTACACAGTGTACTATATACATGCTTTTATCACATCTTTTATATGGGTCTACTGACATACGCTATTATACAGGAGTATAATAGCTTGTGTGTGTGTTTAGAGACAGATATATATGTGCAGGAATACACTGAGTTACACTTTAAATGTATTAAGAAAAAAAATGTTATAGTCCATGTTATACTGTAATGTACAACTACTGGGTACACACACAATAGTAACAGTTTTCAAAATAAATGCAACCCTTTCTCTTTCAGCAAGGCTGTCACTGCCATGGTTGTTGATATATTTTTATACCCCACATTGATCCATTTGAAAGGAAGATATGAGAGAGACACATTGCTGGAGAAATGTTGGCTTGCTTACAGAAAAGAAGTTTTTAGTGCCAGTTTTGGAGGCAAACGTGAAAAAATTACCTCACCATATTTCTGTGTGAGACAGAATTATGAGTAACTAAGACCTCTATTTATACGGTTTCCAAGACCTGCCTATTAGATATTACCTTAAGAGAAATTGACAGGATTTGTCTCATAATAAATGCAGTCCTGACAGTAAAGCATTAGCAACCAATTGATATACCAGCAGTGGCATTGTTGTCTTTTTAGGTAATTAATCTTGGCCATTTTGCTGTCAAAAGCACCAGTGTTTGATTTTTATGTGGTGCTGAAAAGATTGCCAGTTTTGAAAATTAAAAAGCATTCCTTTTATATTATTCATTGCAGTAACAATTTATAGTGCTGAGTTCAGGTGCTGAGCACTTGTCAACAAACATAATTATGTTTTGATATAAACAAGATTGGTAGCTGGATTATGCAACTCCATCACCATTGAGAGCATCTTGATTTAGGTTCAGATAGGACAGGCCAAATATTTATGTGGTGTTAACTCCCTCCCCAGTTAATAGTTTTCTTTCTTAATTACTTTCAGACAAACAAGTGTTCACTTAGGATCCCTGTGCACAGGCGATGTGAAAAGGAGAAGGAAAGCAGCCCCTCTGCCTGGACCACCAGTGGCAGGTAATACTAACTGATAACTGTCCAGAACCTAATCCGTTTTGTTGATACTGTAATAAATTATGCAATATATTCATGCTTTTGTGTCACTGGATTTTCACACACATATGGACATATTCTCAGTAGCCTTCTTTGAAGTTGAACAAGTTGCTCCATAGCAGATAGACTGCTTTCTTAATCGTTTTGGAGAGAGAGAAGAAGAAGAAGAAGAAACATCAGGTCGCTAAGGTTTATCTACAAACGCATTTTTTTAAGTTATGCAAGCCTTAGTGCAGGCGAAATTGTTTAAAAAGATAGTTGCATTGTCAGGAGCTACCCAAATATGTGGAGTTCATGAAGTGCTCACATTGTGGTATCGCATGAAGTTCAGGGATAACATAATTTTGGTTTCATAGAGTATGGCTTGCAAAGTCCTCTTCTTATAAAGAAGAAAAACAACTTTGAAACAGAATTGTCAATGTCTTGTGGAGGAAACCAGAACCTAATGTGCCTGTTGCTGTTAACCTTTTCAGTTTTAGCTCATACTGTGCTATATCAGAATTGTTTATTTCTTCCACATTTCAGGTGTCATTTACAGTTTTAGCTGTGAAAAATGTATCTGGGAAGTGTATCAGATGTAATGCCTAGGACTTTCTCATTTTGTTTGCAAGTCTGTTTTTGTGACTTGCTGTGCATACGTTATAATACCTCAGGAAACAGCTATCGCTTCTCACTTCACTTGACTCTGGATAACATTGTGAGGATGACATGATACATAACATCATATACTACAAACTGACTGAATCTGATCTATGATTCCACTACACATTTCAGTAGTAGAAGTTTTCTTTTTTTTTTTTTAATGGGCTCCATGAGATGGATGGATGAAGCCCTGGCTGTGCTACAGCCAGCAGCTCAGGCAGTGGTGGAGGCAGCTGAAGAGGGATTGCAATGACAAAGTGCATGCCTGTTTACCTCTGGCGGAGGGGAGGGGCCTTGATGTGAGGACATGTTGTGATGACCTTGATGTCACAGTTTCCACTAAAGATCAGAACTGGTGACTGTAGTATTTGCAACTTGACACAATGTGCAAATCGAAATGAGCAGCACTGCAGAGCCAGGGCAACTCCCTCTATCATCACTGCACACACTGTATGTATCCCACAACTGATAGTGGTACTTCCTCTTAGCAGCGTTGCTTACACACTAGACTTTTCCTCGTCTCTGCTTTTAAGTCTGATTGACCCAGTAGACTACTGTGCCACGTCAGGAGGACTGGTAGCCTAGAACATCTGGGGAAAGCTATGGATACTGAGGCAGTATGTGTAATGTAATAGTAGATGCCTTGCTGCTGTTACAGACACCCACAATTTAAAATCACTAAATCCACTTGTAAAACATCTTTATAATGTGGTCAAGTTTCTAGGTTTGCTTTTTTTTGCATTACTGGAGGGAAAGAAATGGAGTGAACTTGACAAGTTAAATTGCTGAACAGAAATGTGGTGGTTACATTTCTTTACAGCTCAGTAAAAAGTAATGCACCCACAGAGAAAAAAAAACACCAGACAGAAATCTGTTTTTAGGGCCCAAAATGTGGTTTCTATTACAGCAGTTCCAAAGGTTCTAAAACCCGTGTCCAAGGCATCAGTTGTTAAGGAACAACACAAAACTCAGATTTCATCCAAGCTAGAAATCTCTTTATTTAAGAGCACTATCATGAGAGACCTAGAGAAATAAACCTGTCTCCCTAAATAAAGGAAAAGCTCTTGCGTATATAGTAAAATCACGGTATAAATTAAATGATTATTAACACATTCTCAGCTAACTGACTCATAACCTTGAACATACTGAATAATTATGTGGATAGCTGAGCTAACTAAGCACTGGAATATGCTTATGCCAGGAGAAGAAATAACATTCTAAGTCACATGTACCTAGACACCATTTTTAATTTCAGATGAATTCCACTCTTGTTTTGTTTTTCTCTCATTCCTCCACTCACCCCTCCAGACCAGAGCTGTTTGAAAATTTTAGGACAGGCCTTTTTAATTTAGTAATTAGTTTGCAGGGTATCAGAGTAGCCAATCATCATTACAGTGCAGAGCTGATTGGCTTTTACTTATTTATTTATCACTAATTAACTTTATTAACTTCATACATTTTGAACAATGCCATGTCTACACATGCAGTTACAGAAAGCAAAACTAGCTTTATGCACCATATTTGCTTTTTAAACAAATTGTCATTTACACCTTTATTACCTAAATTTCTCAAGTCCTGCATTTCCTTAAATTTTACACTTCCTCCTCCTGAACGTTATCCTACATGTATTTTCTCACATATTCCATTTATTTGTATGTAAATTACTCCTCCCGTTTTCGAAAGGACCACATCCAATTATTTTATCTTATTTACCATATTAATTACATTTGCTTTTGATTCCCATTTTCTAGCAATTACTTTTTTTGGTAGCCAGTAGCATTAAACTTTGCAATAATTTGCCATGTCTAGGTGATTCAGATTAAGCACAAGGGAGTCATTCCCTTAGTTATAATCATTTGCTTCCCCAACATTTTAGACAAAGTACTCTGTTGGGGATTTTTAAAATCAACAAACTTGTTACATTCCAAAAAGAAAATGTTCCCAATTACCCCCCTCTTTCTTGTCACACCTCCAGTAATTGCTATCTACCTGAGGAAAAATTGTCTAAAATCTCCTTGGGGTGTAAAAGTAATTATGCAAGCATTTCCGCACAAAAATCCTACACTTTCTGAACTTGCATAACTGGGAGCCATGCAGATGTCCTCCCACTGTGCCTTTGCATGTTGCATTTCCATTCTCTCTTCCCAATATTTTCTAACCTCTTCTGATTGATTCTTACAGTTGTTATTCAGTACTTTAAATGCCTTACTAATTGTCCATTTTTAATAGCAGCTTCAGTTCTAGGTTCATCTAAAAACTCAACCCAATCTGGGCTTTCACTTAGCACTCCTCTGTCCCTTTCTTTTTGCCAGAACTCTGTTATCAAGCCCTAACAGGGAAGATGGTCTCTAACCTGCAGTCCGAACTTCCACTTGATGTCATCCTACTATTCCCACTATATTATTTTCCCTTCATAATTGTTTGCTTCTAGTACCTTGTTTCTTTTGCTAGTTTTCTCCAATAAATTCCAGCCCCATCTTGCCTTTTTCCTGTGTTCCTACTTGCACTCGTACCTATTTGCAAAATATCCCTTGTCCATTCCTTTGTCAGCTTAGTTCTTAGAATATTTTTGATGCTTTATAAATGCAGTATTGTGTGTGCTGGTTGCTATTCTTCTTAATGGCCTGCATCCAAACTTCTACTCTCTCCTTATTTCTTGTGCTCCCCATCTGTTTCATCATCATGCCTTTCCAGTTTGATCTATAAACCTTTGCTTGTGTTACATATATGAGCCTTAACTGTGTAGCTCTAAAGTATCTCTTCCAGTCACGTAGTCCTATGTCATCTAGTTCTATCAGAGTTATTCCTTTTAACTCTTGTCCTCTTCCCCTCCCAAATAAATTCCCTCAATTATTTATTAATTATGGTCTGCACCTTCTCCTCTGTTTGATAAAAACATATATGATCTGTATATAAAACTAAACAGAATAAAAACTTGTTCATTGCTTTTATATTACTTTCCATATAAATAATCAAGAACTTCCAGCTTCTCAAATTTTGCATCATACTTTCTTTAGTCTTTTCCACCTTACTCTTACCTGCCTTAATAGCATTTTTTTTATTCCAGACACCTAAATGTTTCATTTTATTATGTCCCCATAGATATGGGTGTTGCTGAACAAATTCATGTGTGGGTACATAGTTTATTGCCATAGCTCTCGACCTCTTAGAGCAAGAACGCTAACCACTTACTCCTATCCTCTGCATGTTGGCTCCTTCTGAGCCTGACCTGTTAGTTGATTCCACATCTTATGGGTCTCATTGAGGACTTTCTCTCTGTGCCATAGAGCCTTCTGATGAAAGGTTGTTAGACTGGAGCTGATCTGTGCACTGGAATGAGCAGGAATCAACCTGATAAGAGTTTGACTTCCCATGTACTTTTAATACTTTTTTATGAAAATATAACTGGAATGGTAGTTTTGAGGCCTAACTGAGGGAACGACTAGGATAAAGTCCACATATGATGACTTTCTCCATAAAAAAGTAAATTTAGAAGCACATCGAGTATCCATGGTACCCAGTCTACTTTTCCAATCATGTAGGAGAGGAAAGTTAAGAAAATGTTTAATAATAATAACTCTGCAGACTTTTTGTTATAGCAGCCTCCCCCAAAGTTTGCTCTGCTTGTAGTATGTTAGCAGAGAGAGTTTATCTGTTCATGCACCTGGCTATCTGAAGAGATTCTAGAATTGCATTTGTTATGCACTTGGAACAAAAAGAGAGGAAAATTAGCTTTTTGGAGGATTGTCTTTTATCTTATATCTGAAATATGAGCTGCAGTAAGAAAGAAAGCCAGTTTGAATTACTTAGAATGCTGCTCACCATATGTTTACTTGAATGCTGAAAATAGCTATCTGGAACTGAGGGATGTTATTATTATTATTATTATTATTATTATTATTATTATGTTGATGGATTTATTCTGCTACCTGTACACATGGAAAGTACAGCTGTGTAAGAACCTACCATAACAGTAGCTGTCCTACTGATTACTTTTGCAGTATTCCAGTTTTGTTGTGCTGTCTCACCAAATAACCTGAAAGTCTGGCCGGGGTACCAAAGACAAACCTTCCATAGAGCCATAAGTCCAATGTATGACCTGAGTCTGTGGGTGTAAGGGTACATAAGAAGATGTATGAGCATAACATACTCAAGCAATCTCAAAAACAAGAGAGCTAGAAGCACCTGAGGAAAAATACCATAACAGGTATAAGGTCAGCTAAGAGGAGGGTGAGTAAAGAATGGCTTCCCCTTGGTCCATAAGAAAACAGAAGACAATATATAGAAAAAGTGGCAAAGGTAGGGTGGGAAGTTAATACTGCAACAGTGATCCAAAGAACATCTGCTGTTATGATAAGTTCTTGCACAACTCTACTGTGTCCTTCCTTCGGTCACTGTTGCAGTATTCCAGCACTTTTGGGTGATTCACAATGCTTAAGGTGGATGGATCAGGCATAGGAGAACTGTCAATTAATCCAGAGAGAACAGATCTGACAAAGTAGGCTCTGAATCTTGAGAAGGCATCTACTCTATAATGTTTAATGAAAGCATGCAAAGAAGACCAAGTGGCTGCTTCTAGAATAGCTCTGGGATCAATTCCTTCATAAAAATCTTCAGAGGAGGAAACCACTCTAGTGGAATGGGCTTTAACTGGAGAAGGTAAGGATTTAACATGATGGACAGAAAAGGAAATGAATTTAGAAATCTAAGCTGGCAGTAGTCTGCTTACAGACGGGGTTGCCTAACTTGACCTTCTGAAAGGAAACAGACAGCTGGTCAGTTTTCCGAATGTCTTTTGACTTACTTAAGAAAATCTGACCTACCTGTGTACATCCAGAGAATGAAGAATTTGTTCACCCTTGATGTCCTTCCATATCACTGTTGCAGTGTTCATCATGGATCTCTTGCCAAGGATAGCCCAACGTCTGACCAGTATACCAAAGCCTTAATTACCTAGGAGCATCATACATCAGACATATGCTCCCTGTGCAAGCACAGGGCATAAAGCTGACTCAGAACTTTGTTGCCACCAGTCCAAATGCCATTACTGTACTTCGGTCTGAATGCCCTTCGCTTTGCAGGTTGTACAGAGCCTACATCTTCAAGATAAGTACCCTGTTGGTATTCCTTTTTCTTTTATTTTTCACTGGATTACATGTTATCCAAGAAAGAGAAATATCAGTGTTGGAGGCAGATTCCCCATAAGGACCACTACTGTATTTGCCTATTTTGCTTTGGTGTGTCTTAAGACCACACTCAGTGAGTGTTCCATCTCTCAAGCTTTCGTACCGGAGACTTTACATAGCCATCTTTCTTTCCTTTTCATTTATCTTGAAAATCAACATCTGCGGCCAGCCCAAATCCCAGAGTCTTTCTCTTCCCCCAGCTAACCAACATCCCTGGCTGTCAGACGTCAGGACATTGGAGGGTATAAGAGGTGTGCTAACTGGCGTCATCTTCAGTTCTTTCTTCCTGTGTAGTCTGATGAAAGACCATGTTCTTCACTGTTGTCTCTGGAGTGTCTATAGATAAGTACTCTACTGAGGATTCCTTACCATCTTACACTCTTGTATATTCTTAATGCTTAAAAAAGTTAGCAATTGCATTTCTTGTGGGAATAAATTATCCCACAAGGATGTTGTCTCTTATTGTCTTATTTGCCTTGAGCTTCAGCACAAAGCCCCTAATTGTCCATTCTCTGTGATATGTAATAATAGAACTATCAAGAGTAGGGACAAGTCTCTCTAGCAGCACCTAAAGTTGGACAGGGACTTTGCACATGATGCTGTATACTGTATCCAAGACCTTCATCCCAAAAAAGCGCAAAGAAAAACACCTGAAGGTGAAGGATGGGAGACAACCTGATGACATCTCAGTGTCTGATTCCCCACCAAAACTTGTTGTTGGCACAGCTGTGGTGCCTTCTCAGTCATGGCTTCAGCCCAGTCCTCGCAGTCTGACACTAGGCCAACATTGGTTGGGTCTGAGACCACTCTGTAAGACTCTGCTTCTGACACTAGTGTCCTGGTGACTGAGGGTGAGGCAGTATGCCCGTAGTGACTGTAAGGGACAAATTGCCTGGGAACTGGAATAAGGTTATGGTTGCCTGTCCACAATATGAAGTCTATTTCAAACCAAGAACACCCAAGCCCAAGAAACAAGTAGATTTACCCAAGCCTAAACTGACTGAATGCCCTGGCCTTACAACCCAGGTCTCATCACTGGACTTAGGCTGGCCCAGGTCCTCATGGGCTTCACAAAGGCTGGGCAGTCCACCCTGGAAAAGATCCTGTTTCAGAAGTCTCAGCTGGGAAAAGAAAAAGATGCCCTCTAAGGAATGTATGACTCCTCAAATTCAAAGGATGAATATGAGCTGGCTTATGTGCATCACCTTCCTCTTCATGCTTATGTTGTAAGTGATAAAGATTGTTTCTTGTTTAAAAAAAAAAGAGGCAAGAATTGAATAATTTATGTAATGGTGTTTAGGTTTTATGATATATAGTAGTTTATGTGAAGCATAATGTTTGTTATTTTTAACTTGTTAATAGAGTTTGATTACTTGTATATAAATGTAAACATGCCTGTGTCACAAGTGGTAATTCAATAAAGGTATTTAAAAAAAAACAGCATACTCATATTCTGAAGACACGTTATCCTTTTCTTTACCACCTGAGGATTTATCCTTCGGAGATACCATTAATAAGATGAAAGAGGTCTTCTAAGGAATGTTCCAAGTCTCAAGATAATCTCAGGAAGCTCCTGAGCCTTCCTATTTCCAGATGTTTGGTGATTCCATGACATCTTGAACAATGTGACATATCCCTGCAACGTGGCTCCCTCCTCCCTGTGCCTTTAAAGAAAGACCACTTTTTTAGAGTACTGAAATCCCACAAGCACTTATATAAAAATCCAGTTTCAGATTCATCACTGGTGTGCACAGACTCCTCCAAGGGAGAAAGTGAGAAAACAGCTAAGAACTCCTTGCAAATGAGAGAGAAGATAGACTGCTTGACAGATTTGGCAAGAAGATGTACTTCTCAGCCACCGTGGTCATGAAAGTTGTTAACTGACAGTTTTGTATGGTGTAATACCTTGAGACATTACAGGAACAGATCAAATCTAAGGCAGAGGTAATATAGGACAGGAGCCTCCAGAGGGACATTTTGAATTTGTGCAGTGAAACCCTGCAAGTGTCCAGGCACTCAAGAAAATGTGGCTCTGATGCTCTTGATGCATCATGCAGAGCGCTTGCACATGACTGGCCCCATAGCAGCTGCGATGGGGTCAGTCATGTCTGCACATGACTGATCGCGTAGTAGTTAGTCATGTGCAGATATATCTGGCTTGATGAATCAACCCCTCTCAGATCAGGTAAAAGCAGAGCTGTTTGATGCTCCTTTAAATAAGGAGTTTTTCCCTCTGTGGACTCCCGGTAGAGAAGGTGTTTAAAAAAAAATAGAAAAGAGGGGGAAACGGATGAAATCTGTCAAGGATTTTTATCTAGCTCATACCCCTAAGTAAAATAGAAATTACCTTGGCAGACTCTGGCCCTTCCCCTAAAAGGAGAGAAAACTAAGCAGCCAAGAGGGAAAAGAATCAACTATGAAGCTAAATGGCAAATCAAATAACATACCAGACATTGTGGTGAGGGGGTTCAGGGACCCTGCCCCCCCCCCCCCACAGGTAGCACTGCCCCAAAATCCCTCCCCATCCCTCTGTTTTTAGGAGGAGGGCTCTCCTCCTCCTACATTCAGTGGAAGACCGTTACCTAAGACAAGTGGGTCCTATATATCAAAAACAGGTCGACCTTGCAGTTTTAGGGTCTCTCCCTTTCTCAAATATTCCTCTGACACTGAGGCAGCAAGAGGAATTGAATACATCCTCTCGTTCAAGACATTTTGCTTCTAGGGATCATTCAAACAGTTCCCAGGGAAGACGGGAAAAGTCTTCTACTTCTATCTCTTCCTGTTCCCAGGAAGGAAGGCACCTGGAGACCTCCACTAGATTTGTCAAAGCTAAATGTTTCTAGTAGTACCAAAATTCATAGTAATGACCCTTCAAAAGCTGTTACCACTCATTCTTCCACAGACATGGATGGTGACTCTGAATCTAAAGGATGCCTACCTTTATGTTTGTATTCTACATGAACCATTTGGCTTGTGTACTGCTTCAGGAGTTTTCACCAAATATCTGATACCAGTTATTACCATCTACAGGACTCACGGAGTCCACATCTATCCTTACCTGGACACTTGTGTCATCCAGGCCCAGTCCCCAGCATAACTCCTGTAAGCTGTTCAAGTCACCATGGATTGCTTATAAAAGGGTCTAATCCTCATTATCCAGAGGTCATAGCTGTCCCTCAGCCCTAGTACTGCCTTCATCGGGGCAGTCTTGGATTCTCTTCAGTAGAGGGCCCTTCTTCTGGAAGAAAAGATTTTCTTCCCCTCCTTTTACATCACAGACCTACAAAACCAAAAAGGCCATTTTAGCAAGGTATTTTCTGGGATCCTAGGTTAGATGGCTCCTTGCATCTTAAATGATTCCTCTAGCAGAACTCCACATGAGGAAGTTGCAGCAGTATCTGAAAAACTGCTGGTCTCAGCACCAGTACTTCCTAGTTTTTCCATTCCTACTGCTTTCCTGACTGAAAAAAAAAAAAGAACTGCATTGGTGAGGAAACAACATTGTGAAAAATCCAGGAGATCCCTTCATACTACTACTGGCAACCCAAGCCCTGATTACATCTAGCTCAGATTTGGCCTGGGAGATCACCTGGGCATATTCAAGGTAAAAGACACCTGGAACAAGCAGTAGGCATGTCAACATAGCAACTTAAAATAGATGTTAGAAATATGGGCATTAAGGGACTTTCAAGAGAAGCCAAGTCCATGAACCTTACAAATACTGACAGACAATACCACAGCAATATGGTATATAAACAAGTGTTGCCATCTTTGCAGACTAGTTGTATAACTTTGACATGTGGCCAACCAGATGGCCGTTAACCTCCATAGCCTCTTACATTCTGGTTCAGGACAACCAGCTATCAGATGCTGTGAGTAGGGCTCTCCTAGACCCCATCAAATGGAAGTTGTAAAAGGAGGTGTTCCTGGACCTAACACACAAATGGTTTGTGACAGAAATAGACCTTTTTGCTTCCCTTGACAACAGGCAGTTAAGCAAATTCTTCTCAAGAGCCCAGCAAAGAGAGACATGGAGAAAGGACGCCTTCTCCTTCAAATGGACAGAAACCTTTCCTGTATACCTTTCCACCCATATCCCTGATACCCAGGGTACTGCAAAATGTGGCGTTAGGCTGAAAATGATCCTCTTAACTCCTTACTGGCACAGGCAGCACTGGTTCTCACTTCTCCTAGCACAGAGCAGGGGAAAAACCTGGATTGTCCTTCTCTTCATAGACTTGTTAACACAGACCAAGGAGATTTGTCATCTGTCCCAGTCTGAGAATGCTCAATCTGACATCTTGGAGGATTAGATTTTAATTCCATTCATACATTCCTTTTCACAATATGTGCTGTCTCTTCTAAAAGGGGCTTTGAAACCAAATACCACAAAATCATACCAAGCTAAATGCAAAAGATTCTTAATCTAGTGTAGGGCAAATTATATTTTTCCCACACAGGCTGTCTTGGCACAACTACTAGAACACTTATCATTTTTATATAAGCAAGAGTTATCCTGCTCCAGTCTTAAAGTACATACTTCAGCAATCTCAACATGCCTGCACATGTCTGCCCCTACCCCCACTCATGAAGCAGTTTTTGAAAGGGGTGCTTCAGCTCAGACCACCTAGATTGGATCCTGCCCCATCTTGGTATCCAAACTATGTGCTTGAAAAAGTGATACTACCACCCTTTGAACCAGCTGCATCTGGTTCTTTCAAACTTCTAATTTGGAAGACTCTCGCCTTATCTTGGTACATTTCAGAGTTACAGGCCTTAATGTCAAAAGAACCTTTCCTAGTATTTCATAGAGGCAGAGTCACCCTCATGGCTACCCATTTTTTGTACCTAAGGGAGTGTAAGAGACATCTTGAAGCCAGGTTTTACTTTGGTGTGTGGACCAGTCATCTCTCAACCCAGGTCCCCTTCTCCCTTCTAGCTCCTACTCAGTCTGTAACCACAGATGTCTCAGACTTTGCTTGGAGAGCTGCCTCCAAGGGGGAGAATTCAGGGTCTGTGGAACAAACAAGACAGACCAAAATACGTAAATGTTAAAGAAATATTGGCATTAATGTCTAGGGTGGCTTAATGTCTAAGGTGTTTGCCTTACAAACACAAGATGCAGGGTTCGAGTCTCACAAGGGATAATTGGCTAGGCTTAAAATGGCTTGCAAGGGCAGTTAGCTTAGTACTAAACTATGACCCTTCAAATCTCTAAACCAACATTGGTCACCAGGACCTCAGCTAGTAATTACAGACAGCACCACGGTGATGTAATACATAAAGAAATTGAGGAAACCATATTTTACCGCCTTTGCAAACTAGCTATGGTAGCCTGGGGACTAGCAAGTCAGCACAACCTTTCTCTTCAGGCTGCCTGTATCCCATATGAGCAAAATATTATTGCAGACAAGTTGAATAGGACCAGGACAGACCCTCACAAATGGAAACTGAAGCCAGGGTTTTCCAGTAATTAATCGAGTTGTGGGGAACTCATCAAATAGATCACTTTGCTTCCTTTCACAACAGTCCGATAAAGAAAAGAAATTGTGCTCCAAGCTTCCTTGTAAATATGCCTGGAAAACAGATGCCTTCTCATTTCCTTGGACAGGAATGTTGGTTAACGAGGGTCATTCTGAAGATTCAGAAAGACTCCCCAAACAAAATTGTGTTGACTCTCTTTTAGTCCAGTCAACTGTAGCTCTCCCTTCTTTTGAAAATATCAAGGGCAATTTCTACAAGCTTCTTTACAGAATGAACTTACACAAGACAAGGGTTATTTGATGCACCCAGGGTTGCCAGATTTTTGCCTGGCTGGGTAGAAACAAAGTGAGGACCAAAAAAAAAAAAAAAAGGGCTTCAACGCTTAAAAACATGGAGCTACTTCTGTTTAATACGGAACATCAAACACCATCTCCTTTTTTGTTGTTTATTTTTTTTTTTTTATCAGGGTGTGGATATCCTTAATTACCTTTTGTTTCCTAGCATATACCC
Source organism: Protopterus annectens (assembly GCF_019279795.1). NCBI lineage: Eukaryota > Metazoa > Chordata > Ceratodontiformes > Protopteridae > Protopterus > Protopterus annectens. Next base: position 438,901,418 of record NC_056751.1, read on the forward strand.
AAAAAGACAGGGTCATAGCCTCCTTATCCTGAGGCAAGAAAGCTCGGAAGGCATGGCACCATAACCACTGAGTTTATCTGGTTATCCTTGACACCTTCAGCTGGTAAGATTCGTGGAAGGTGACTTAAAGCATTGGGTGCTGCTGGCTAGCTGTTATATCCTGGGCATGGTTTAACACCATATAGCTTAGATCTGTTCAAATGTATACTGTTACGTTAAGTTAACTTACACAACTGTAAGTTTCACTAAATTTGGACTAAAAGTGGGGGCAATAGAGACAGACAAACCTGGAAAATGAATGGAGTATCATCTTGGTAAAAACAAGGGTTCTTTATACTGTTGAGAGAATTGTAATGTGGATTTCCTAGACTTCCACCTGTCCCTTTAACTTCAGTTACACCATCAGTATCATATTCTCAGATATGTTGTAGGGAAAATGCAATTCAAAAGTAGGTGTAGTTAAGTCCTTCAAACTCCTGATGTGCTTATTCTGTAGAGTATCATGATATCCTGTACTTGATCTGGAAGAACAGAATTCTGACAGAAGTTGAATGTTGCTTTATAATGTATTTTAGGTGAAGAGTTGCCAAAAGTACTCTGAGGGTATAATAATAATGTAGGGGCTACATTTTGATTAATTAAGAGACCTTTGTCTAGTCTGTGTAAATTAAGCCTGTCTTGCTGAGGAATTCAGGTGTCTGACAGCATCTCCCGGATTTCTGTAATCGGTTCTGCAAAGGTCTGTATGGAGTGTAATTTCCGAGTACCTAACTTATTATTTTCTCATCTGGAAAATTAACCTGCTTGTTTAATGAATGCCGAGTGTCTGTATAGTAAAAGCAAGAGTGTTGCCTTTTCTTTATTAACTGTATTCCTAGATATTTTAGAACACTGGTTGACGATAGCTATTACAGTGCATATAAAAAGTGTACACACCCCTGTTAAAATGCCAGGTTTTTGTGATATAAAAATGAGACCACAGTAAATCATTTCAGAACTTTTCCCACCTTTAATATGACCTATAACCTGTACAGTTCAATTGAAAAACAGGCAAATCTGTTAGGGGAAAAAATATAACAAATGTACAATAAGCTGGTTGCATAAGTGTGCGCACCCTTAAACTAATACTTTGTTGAAGCGCCTTTTGATTTAATTACAACATTCAGTCTTCTTGGGTAGGAGTCTATCAGCATGGCACATCTTGACTTGGCAATATTTGCCCACTCTTCCTTGCAAAAGTGCTCCAAATCTGTCAGATTGTGAGGGCATCTCTTGTGCACAGCCCTCTTCAGGTCACCCCACAGATTTTCTATTGGATTTCGGTCTGGGCTCTAGCTGGGCCATTCCAAAACCTTTAATTTTCTTCTAGTGACGCCATTCTTTTGTTGATTTGGATGTATGCTTGGGGTCATTTTCATGTTGAAATGTGAAATTCCTCTTCATCTTTCTAGGTTTTGGGCCAAAAGTGACCGGTATTTGGAACTGTTCATAATTCCCTCCACCTTCAGTTCCAGCTGAAGAAAAGCAACACCAAAGCATGATACTGCCACCACCATGCTTCACAGTGGGGGTGGTGTTCTTTTGGTAATGCAAAGTGTTGTTTTTGCACCAAAAGTACCTTTTGGAATTGTGGCCAAAAAGTTCAGCCTTGGTCTCATCAGACCATAACACATTTTCTCACATGTTTTTGGGAGACTTGATGTATTGTTTTGCAAATTTTAGCCAGGCATGGATGTTTTTGTGTGTAAGAAAAGGCTTCCGTCTTGCAACCCTACCTCATAGCCCAGACATATGGAGAATACGGGATATTATTGTCACATGTAGTACACAACCAGTACTTGCCAGAAATTCCTGCAGCTCCTTCAGTGTTGCTGTAGGTCTCTTGGCAGCCTCCCTGACCAGGTCTTGTCTTTTTATCAATTTTGGAGGGACATCCAGTTCTTTGCAACATCACTGTTGTCCCGTATTTTCTCCACTTTTTGATGACTGTTGCCACTGTGTTCCGTAGTATATCCAATGCTGTGGAAATGTTTTTGTACCCTTCTCCTGACTGATACCTTTCAGCAATGAGATCCCTTTGATACTTTGTAAGCTCTCTGCAAACCATAGGCTTTTGCTGCAGCAGGCAACTGAGTAAATGTCAGGAAAATCCTACTAGGACAACAGAACTTTATTTGGGGTTAATCAGAGTCTCTTTAATTGATGGCAGGTGTGCACCCAAGAAGACTGAATGTTGTAATTAAATCAAAAGGTACTTCAACAAAGTATTAGTTTAAGGGTGTGCACACTTATGCAACCAGCGTATTGTAAGTTTTTGATTTTTTATATTTTTCTCCCTAACAGATTTGTTTGTTTTTCTATTGAATTATATAGGTTATAGGTCACATTAAAGGAGGGAAAAGTTTTGAAATGATTTATTATGGTCTCATTTTTTAGATCACAAAAACCTGGCATTTTAACAGGGGTGTGTACACTTTTTATATCCTCTGTACTTCTATATGGTCTTTCTCGGGGCTGAGTTGAGCACAGTGCCATTTGTCTTGAGACCTTATTTTTAAAAGGTTATTTTGATCTATCCCAAGACTGCAAACCATATGTGGTAATGTCTCCTTTACACAAAGGGAAAACCTGTTCCTTATTTTTTAGACTAGTTATCTTATTCAAGAAAGGAAGGTAAAGAGAAACAATTATTGAAGGCACTCCTGCCTGGTGCCTCTTGAAAAAGAAAGGCTTACTTACCGGTTAATCTTACATCAGTCATTTATTTGTTAATCAAAATAACACTTACTGAATGATTGGTTGGTATGGACATTGGAACTTATTCAAAACCTTTTATAAAATGTAAAATGTTTTTTCTTCATCAATAAATTCCTTGTTTGGCATTCAGACTCAAATCACTGAGGAGATGATATCTTTCTGAAAGTGTTTCACAGTCAGGAATGCACGTTGATCTTTGTCTTCATAACCCTTTACAAACAATCCTTATTCATTTGGACCACAGATGGCAACAATTGTTAATCCTTTGGGTTTCAGATATACCGTGCATTTTAATCCATGCTGTTAGTTGCTTTTGGCTTGTATGATCAAAGTGTTTTTACAGTTTGTCAGGCTTTGGAAATAGAAAAAGATCAGAGATGATATCCAAGGTCATGGCTAGGAACTTCTGTTATGTGTTATGTATTTAAATCCATTTCTTTGTAGTGTAATAAATCTTACCAGTCCCATCTCTTTAATGGTATTTCTCTGTTTTCATTGCGTTGATAACTCTAGATTTGATGACTGCTCCATCTGATTTAACCTGTGGCATTTTGAATCCACCACCGGACATTTCTAAAGCCTTTCAGCTTGACTTGGCTCCATCTCCCTTAACCATAACCTCCAGTTCCTCCATCAACTCCCCAGATCTAGTTTGCCACCATTCATGGTCTGCAGCTTGGTCCTTGGCTCGTGCGCCTTTTTTGGCTTTTTCTACAGTATTTTTGACTTGGTGTGGTGAGATTTTCTTTTCCCTTACCTCTTTTATTATAGTGCTAGTTGTGTGCCTGTTAAAGTTAGGTAGTGTGTGATAGTTTGCTTGTTAGGTTAGTTACGTTGACCTTTCTCTCTACCCCTTCCCACCCTTTTTCCTCATGATGGGAACATGGACAAGGGGTTCATGAAATGCATCTGTTATGGGCACAAACTGCTCTGTCAAGATGCACACCTTAATTGCTTGTATTGTTTGGGCCTGGAGGACTTAGACTCTGGGTGTTCTATTTGTGAGAGCTTAGACTCTTGGACCTTGAACAAGTGCAAGACTAAGCTTATTCCCAGGGGCCTATTCCCTCCTAGCTCCTCTTCCTGTCCCAAGGCTTCTCCCCCAGATTCCAAGACCGGGTCTGAGAAGCCTCAGATGTGAAACTCTAAGCACTCCCATCAAAACACAAGAGATCATCCTCTGCTTCCACCTCTTGGATGGCTCTTGTAAGTTACTCGACACTAGTTTTGGCTTAGTTGCCTCAGAGCAGATTGCCTTTGATGCGGATGACTTCAAAGAAGGCTTGCCCAGTGCCGAGCATTCCCTGCTCTTTTCTGATTAAAGGGCACCTTTGGGCAGGATAGCTTCCCGCTTTTCCCCAGGAACTCTTCCTCACTCACCAGTATCCTCCCCTTCTCTCTCTCAATTCTGAGCCTCTGTGGCTTGGATCTTACATGTATCATCTTCACACTGACCCTTGAAGCCATCCTCTATGGCTTTGCCTGTCCAGTCATCCAAGTCATTGAGCAGTATTAAACAGTCAGATCTGCAGCAGCTGGTGCAATCCTTTTTGCAGGCACAGATATAGTTAGACCTCATCCCCTCAGGTCCAACACAGAGTCCAGGACCCTTGGTTCTGTCTTTTGGCATTCCTTCCTCAGCCGCCATGGATCCCATTTTTTTGGGGCCGATGGACTTTCCACCCTATGGATCAGATCTGTCAATCTGGTGTGCTTTGGATCTGTCGTGTTCCTTGGTGGTGTTAACTCCAACTTATGCTGGGCCGGCAGCTCCTCAGAGCTGTGGTGTCTAGGCCAGAGTTTTGGGTTTAAGGTCAACAGTACCAGTGTCTAGTTCATCACTCTCCTTTGAAGTCTTGGCCTTAGGTAGCTAAACAATGGTGTGAACATGGAGGTCTGGGAATGTTGCCTTCAGGTTCATGGGTGCTTTTCGTGCCTTTGGGTTTCAAGAAGCTCAGATCCGAGAGGCCCACTTTGTCCTCTGCCTTTGATGGTGTAGAGAGGATGTTCTCAGGTAAAGAGAAGAGTCAGATATCTCCAGCTGGCACCCCCTCACATTTTCCATCTGTGCCGCTGACCAGTCATCAGGCTGCTCTGGGACAGCCTGCATCTACCAGTCTCCAAGTCTGCCCCCTCAGAAAGTTACCCCACTCTTTCCCATCTTCTCCTGCCTTTTCAGCTTGGATTCTCTGGAAGAATCCTACACCAAGGATACTGACCTCAAGGAAGGAGAAGGCTCTCCCAAGTCCCCACATGATGATACCTCTTTTGGAAATGTATTGGAGCTGCTTCACCAGAGCAGGTGCAGAACCCACAAAGCGCCCTCTCCGGAGGAGTTAGTCTTCCTGGAGGCGATTGGCTTGGGCCCATCCACACTCTGGGTGGTATCCCCTCCAGATACCCTTATAGACTTAGTATCTCACAGGGTGTTGAAGGATCCTGACACAGTAGAACCAATACCCTGTAAATCAGACAAAGTTCTTGCACCCCCAAGGATGGGCCTTACTGAAGCAAGGGTCCAGCTATCAGTGCCATTGTGATGGCGCCAGCCAGCAAAAAGGAGATTTTTGAAGAGAGCTTCTCCATCCATGCCTTGAACAGGGAGTCTTGGGTGAAGGATCGATTATGAAAAAATCCTCTGCCTCATCCATCTGTACCCTGAGGGCTCTGAATTACTTACCTAACATGGCAAGGCTTCAGAGAAATCTTGTCTTCAAAGTGGCAACCACCCTCAAGACACAGCAGTCTCCAGATGCCCAGAAAAAGTTGGAAGCTCTCTTGTTCACCCTGACTTCCATCACCAGTGTTTCTATGAGAGTCATTTTGAAAGTGGTTGATGGAGAGTCTAGAGTGGCAGGTTATGGAATTACATTGAGGCACCATGCCTGGATTTGGTTGTGCAACTTTGTGGACTGCTTCAAAGCATCCTTTATTAATGCCCCTTTTGATGGGTTCTCCTTGTTTGGACCCAAGGTTAAGGACATGTTGACAAGGACTGAACAAGAAAGAGAGACATTGTCTGCCATCAGAGTCCACCCTTCCACCCCTTAATCCTTTTCTAGCAGTCATAAAGGTGGACGTATTCTTTAGAAGTTGCAGTTTTCTTCCCAGGATGCTCCCCCAGAAGGTTCCTCCCAAGTGCAGGGGGGAGTCATAATGGACGCTGCCCCAGGGTCAGAGGGTGGTCCACAGTGTTGCAGCTTCCATGGGCCCTGTTCTGATGGACCCTTTCAGCAATCCTGAATGGTTGCTTGACTACTCGCCTCTGGAGGCAGTCAGGGGTCATCTGGCTCTTCACCCCAAAGCTTGGAAGGCCATCACCTCAGATGCCTGGGTGTTGAAAGTCATATCTATAGGATACAGAAATTCCTAACGGTCTCCCAAACCATATCCCCAATATGCCACCTCATCAAAGACTTTCCACCACAGCAGAGATCAGCAAGCTGCTGGAAAACTGAGTCATCCAAGAGATACTACCAGACCAGAAAAGATCTGGGGTTTGCTCTAGATTCTTTGTTGTACCAAAGAGTAGAAAGGACCTCAGACCTATTTTAGACCTGAGAAAGCTGAACCAGTTCATCAGAAAGACAAAGTTCCAGATGATGGTCACCTTGTAGTTCATATTACCTGTTCTGAGTAGGACAATTGGATGTGCTTGATAAGCCTCAATGATGCCTACCATCACATAAAGATAGATTGATGTTCACAGAGGATTCTTTGCTTCTGACTGGTGGCCAATCATTTTCAGTTCAGGACCCTGCCATTTTGTCTCACCACATCCCCTGGGTGTTTACCAAGTGGATGGAGGTGGTCACAACCTTGATTGAGCTGCAGTGGTTTCAAGTTTTTCCATCCCCGGGCAACTGGCTCCTCACCACCTCCTCAAAGGCATTGTTGATATTGGCCAGGGACTCCTTGCTCCAGGTGCACGAAGAATTAGGCATCACTGTCAATTACCCCACATTGAGCCTTCAGACTGTACAAATCTTAGAGTTCATAGGGTGTCATTAAGACCACCAGGCTCCCATCCTCCAGAATTCTCAGTCTTTGAGCTCAAGCCATGTCAGTGCTTGTGATTCCTAAACCTCTGGCTCATTCACTTCTAAAGCTTTTAGGCCATATGGCAACATTGATAGGACTAGTTCCTCTGTGAGGTTTCCTATTTAGACTCTGCAATGGGCAATGGTCATACAGTGGTCTTTCCTTACTCATCTTTTGGATTTCTTGATACAGCTGAAGAGATTGTGTCACAAGCAGATTCAGCGGTGGTTGCAGTCTCCATTAGCTTTACAGGGAAGACTTTTTGTAATTCCTTCTCCTTCATCCTCAGGATGCTTCCCTTCTTGGGGGGGGGGGGGTGCATTTCGATGGGAGGACCGTTCAAGGGTCCTGGTCTTCCGTATAGGCTGACATTCACATCAGTGTCCTGGAGATGAGAACTGCCTCCTAGAATTGCAGGCTTTTCAGGACATTCTCCACAGTGATTGCAGTTCACTCAGAAGTCTTGTACCTCAACAAACAGGAAAACACACTGTTATCCCCTTTGTTGAGAGGCCACAAGGGTCTGGCAATGAATTATTCTCTCTCAGTGGTTTCTGGTGATGATGCATATTCTGGAGAAGTCCAACATTCTGGCCGACAGTCTCAGCAGGAGCAACCTATTGCTCCATTAGTGGTTCCTGAATCCAGCAGTGGCAACGTGGATTTTTTGGTGCTGGGTGACTCCAAGAGCTTGACCTGTGTCGTCATCCTACACCAAGTGTGACAGCTGTTATGTCCCCCCCCCCCCGGAACAGGCACCCAGGGATGCGCTGATGTTTTCTTGGCCTCCGGGTCTCCTTTATGCTTATCCCCTGCTCCCCTAATAGTGAAATTTCTTCAGAAAGCAGCCCTTTGCAGAGCTTCCATGATCCTTGTCACCCCCTTTTTGGCTCCATCCTTTCTTCAGCCCATCAAGTGTACTGCATGGTTCCTCCATTTCCCTTGATGGCTAGAAATCCCACGCTTTCAAAAGCGGTGGTTCATATATTGTCATCCTCTCAGATAGAATCCACTAGGAAGGTGTACACAAGTTAATGGAAGAGATTTGTTTTATGGGCAGAGGCTTGGTAACTTGATCACTTCTAAGCCCCGTTGGAGTCAGTTGTGGATTTTCTAGCTGAGCTGTTCAGTTCAGGCTCCAGCTTTTCTATTATCAAGTTTCAGTTAGTGGCCATTTCAGACTTTCGTATTGACAGAGGTAATAGGGCCTTGGCTTCTCTTACGATCTCCAAGGCCTTTTTGAAGGCTACTTTTCTTCTTCATCCTCCAGTATGAGATCCAATACCTCCCTAGCATCTATCCTTTGTTCCTCAGGTCGACTGGTCCCCCTTTTGAACCTGCAGCCACCTCATATCTCAAGCTTTTATCCTGGATAACTGTTTTAGTGGTGATTTCTATGGCCAAAAGGGTTTCAGAATTGCAAGCCTGTGATTCTTCTCCATCTAGTTTTCTTATAAGGACAGAGTACCGCTTCATACAACCCTTTGTTCTTACCTAAGGTAGCTTTTGAGAATAATCTTCATAGTTTATCCCTGTGTTCTTTCCCAATTTTTCTAACAAAGGCAAATACCTTGTGCATTGTTTGGATGTGATTAGGCAGTTACATTTTCTTGACTGTACCATATCCTTCAGAAAATCTAGACAGTAGTTTGTTTCCTTTTCAAAGTCCAGGCTGGTCTCACCTGTCTCTAAAGTAACATTATCCAAGTTGTTGTCAGATTATATTCTGTTTATATACTTTCTCAGAGGCAAGTCTGTTTTACGAAAGCCTAGAGGCTATTCAACTAGCACTGTAGCTACTTCTACAGTTTTTCTTTTGAGAGTGCCTATGCACGATATCTGTGCTGCTGCTACTTGGTTGGGCTATCTTACCTTTGTGTCACATTATAAGCTGGACATTCAGTCCAGGTCCAGTGCTTCTTTTGTTTCTACTGTGTTGTTGAATATCCTTCCTTAGTTCCTCCTTAAGAATTGTTGTGGTTGGAGACTCTGTCCCACAGGTTGAATCAGACTGAGCAGACAATATCAGATACAAAAGTTATGTACTCAATGTAACGATAGATCCGTGTTGTCGGTCTCTGTCTGATTCAACCTTCCAGCCCTTCTGTCCCCAACCTTCTTGTTTATTTAGCAAGTGTCTCCTTTGTGATGGTCAGACAGCAGGAGTCCTTTGTTCTGCTCACCTAAAGTCTCACTTTTTCCCTGGAGGTTTCCTTGTATTTAGACAGGAAATGAGAATTAGTTGGATATGCTGTATCATTCTGCCAATACTCGGGACAAACTTGATCTGGGGAGTTGATGGAGGAGCAGGAAGTTATGGGTAAGGGAGGCAGAGCCAAGTTGATCTGAAAGACTTTTAGAATCAGCTGGTGTTGGATCTGAATTCCCACAGGATGGACCAGATGGAGACCGACAACAGAGATCTATCATGGTGAGCACATAACTTTCATTTTCTTGATGTTAATGTCTGTAAGAATTCTGACCATTAGTATTTGTTTTCTCTAACTGTACCATCTTATCAGTCTCCACTGTCCAGCTATCAAAAGTATAGATAAGTCATTTAAAGATCCCTATGAGGTGTTCAGGGATTGTCTTAAAGAGCATTCATTTACTCTGGCTGTCTAACACTGTTATAAATTTGCCACTTTCTTATCTACAGAGGGTCTGCTTAATGGAAGAAAGGTATGCTACTTTTTGCATATGGTATACCCTATATATCTTGTAAATCAGTTTGTTAGTTACCTGTCTTGTAGATCCCTTATGCTGGTTTTCTAGATCACAGTAACATGCATTCTATTGTGTTATTCTAAGGACTCATCTTGGATGTAGTCAGCTGGTGCAGTCCTGGCCACTTGTGGGGATGTCTAAAATATATCTATTTGCAGCTTTATGGAGAAACATTAAAGAAATTCATGTGTACATTATGGACGAATTTCTTTAATTTTTGGATCTGCCAACTTCCTTATCTCACTTTTACTTGCCTATCCTACATTTATGAGATAAGGACTTCTCAGTCTTTGCCTTGTACCTAGTAATCCAGTAATCTGTCTAGCAATTAACACAGAGGATTATGGCTCTGAGCTGTTTTCGAGCTGTCTACTGTAACCAAGGGTGTATGATTTGATTCCTTCCACCTCCATTTGCTTTCTTTGTGATCCAAGCAAGTCATCAACCTGCTCACAGGTCACCCCTGGAAAGGAACACTCGTGTCCAGAGGGCTTACCAGATTAACAAATGTATTTAAAAAAAATCTCTACTCAGTCCTGTTCTGTAAGGACACATTTAAGGAATTTTGCCATTTCCTGCATGGTTTTGTTGAGTTATGTGTTTTCTACCATTGTTTTTTGCCTTTATACAGTTGTTCAAACATCTGATTTGTTTATGCATGATCATCAGCCTGCTTTTCCCCATTTTCTACATGGGTCTGGGGTGTCTCAGCAGCTGTCATCTCTCTCGATTTACTGCCACTCTCTACCTTCTCTGACTGCCATGCCTGACTGTTGCAGGTATTCTCTCACACAATCCATTCATCTCTTTGCTGGAAGCCCTTGTTTCCTCTTGCTTTCTTCCTGTCTGTTCCAAATCTCCCCAAGCCAGATTGTCTTCTGCTTTACTGCACATATGTATAAAACACTGTAATTTATTATCTTTCATCATCTCTGCAATTGCGCTACTAGGGCATCTGATCTGAAGTCCTCATTTCTTTGTCTGCCCCACAGTGTGCATTCTACCACTCATCTCAGACATTTCATCTCCATTACGTCTAGCTTCATAGGTTCATAGATGTGTACTAGGCTAATGGCCCTGGAGCCTTTACAAGCCTAACCCATAGAAGTGCCCTGGCATTGTGCTGTCCGACGTTAGTTCCCAGCACCTCTATCAAGTAGAGCCACTGGAGTGATCCCCAGGGTGAACTTTCTATTTCTCATTCACTCGTCAAGATTTCTTTTGAAGAGGGCAAGTGAGGTGCTTTGCTTGACATGTATGGGAAGTCTGTTCCAGAGCATGGGCAGTCTCTGGGTTATGTACCTGTCCCTCCAGCATGTTCTGTTGATTGTGATAATGAGGTTGAGATCTCAGGAGTGTGTGTTGCTGAGGGATTGGGATTTCTTTAGATGTAGCATTTCGAACAGAGCTGGGTCACACATGGCTTTGTAAGTCAAGCAGAAATTGCCTCTTAGTAGACGATATGAGAGAGAGAATAGTTGGAGTTTTTTGAGTCTGTCCATATAGGACGTGTTTAAGGCCAATGATTCTCTTCGTGAGGTACTTTTGTGGCCTTTCCAGCTGTTGCATGTGTCTAGTGAGGTACATGCCAAATGGGGCATTATGTTCGATGATTGGCCCAATGAGGGAAGAGTAGAAAGAGATGATGACCTCTTTCTTCCTGGATGCAAAACCCTTGGTAATGAAATGTGCCACATAGAAGGACTTTCTGACCACAGTGGCAATGTTGTGGTCGAAGGAGAGGTTGCTGTCAACCTGTGTCCCCAGATCTCTTGTAACACCTTCAGTGTTCAGTGGGCTCCCATCAATGTGGTAATTAGTGGGAACTGAGTTTTTCCCAAATGGGATAATGATGCATTTTTTGGCATTAAGCTTAAGGTCATGGTTTAGACACCAGTCATTGGTCTCAGTGAGGCCTTTCTGTAAGATGTCTACATCACTTGGGGAGTTAATAATGCCTCCCAGCTTGCAGTCGTCTGCAACCTTTTTCAGCCAAAGTCCATTCGTGTTGGCCTGGACTTCTGAGAAGTAGATGCCAAACAGGAGAGAACCCAGGACTGATCCCTGTGGGACTTCACTCATGACTAGTCGGCAGTCTGACTTGGAGTCTGCTACTTTCACACTGTGGTTTCTGTCTTTGAGCCAATTTGCAACCCACCTAGTGATACAGGGGTTGATGCCTAGTTTAGTGAGTTTATCAACAATTCCTGAGTGGGGAATGGTATCAATTGCCTTGGCCAGATCGAGGTAGGCTGTATGAACTGCCTTGCCTCATCCACAGCTCTGGTGCCTGACTCAAATAAATCAACCAGGTTGAGCAGGCATGATCTACCTTTCACAAAACCACATTGCGTGGGATCTAGAGTTTGTAGATTCCCTATATCCTTTTTAATTAGATCCATGATGATGCGCTCCATAGCCTTGTATATCAGACTCATCAGGCTAATGGGGCGATAATTCCCAAAGTCTGTAGTCGCTTTACCTTTATGGATGCGCTCCATAGCCTTGTATGTCAGACTCATCAGGCTAATGGGGCGATAATTCCCAGAGTCTGTAGTCGCTCTACCTTTATGGAGAAGGATGACTGTAGCAATGCGCCATTCATTAGGGACAAAGCCTGAGGTGAGGCTGTGATTAAACAGGGCACACAGATTTGGTGCCAGGTTACTTTGTAGTTCATGTAGAACACATCCAGGGATATTGTCAGGTCCCACGGAAGCTGTACTCTTGGCCTTGGACAGTGTAGCTTTAACCTGTGCTGCAGTAATTCTGGGTGCCTGGCATTCCTCCAGTATTGTGATTGGTCTTTTAGGGGAGGGAGAAGGGTAAAGTTGGCACTGAATCTGTTGGCCAGTATGTTGGCAATATCGGTTGCCTCAGTGTAGGAGGTACCATTGTGCAGTAACTCAGAGCAAACCTGGGTATTTCCATGTAGATTCTTGATATAACTATGGAAGGCTTTGAGGATGTTTTTAGTGTCTGCCGCAGTTCTGCCTTCATAGCTGGCTTTAGAGGTTTTGATGAGGGATCTCAACTTTTTGTTGAGGTTAATAAGGGAGTTTTTCCAGTCTTGGGACTTCACCTTTTTCTGCAACAGTTTTTTCCTTCTGCTGTAGAGTTTATTAATGGCAGAGGACCACCAGATTGGCTTCCTTTTTTGGAGGAGAGCATCTTGGTTCTGTTGGGTATGGCTAGTCCCATGCATTTATGTACGAGTTTGTACAGTGGATTAGTCTATGATTCGGCAGTCTTGCATCTTTTTTCTATTGACATGGGTGACGTGAAGTTAGCTACCTCTGTTTTTAGGAGCCTAAAGTCAGCTTTGGAGAAGTTTTTCCTGGTGGTTACCTTTACAGAGGGTGTGGGTGAGATGTGGATTTCCATGGTGATTAGTTTGTGGTCGGATCTAACCAGGGAGGAATTGACTGTTGGTGTAGAGCAACGGTTGCCCATATTAGTAATAACCAGTTCAAGGATGTTGCTTCCTCTAGTAGGGGTAAGAATGGGCTGGTCCAGGGCATTGGAATTGAAGAATTCCAGGAAGCACTGGGCCAGTGTATTAGTGCATGAGTAGTTTTCCAGTTTCCCTTCATCAACTACTCTGCCTTCAGTGCACAGGTTTCTGTACAATACATTAATACAGGTTGCTTCCTTTACTTTTTAGCTTCTTTTGCATTCATCTGTCGTACATTATCCTCAACACTCTGTGCCAGTTGACTGTAGCCCCTTTGATTCTAGCTTTGACCTCCTCATTTAGATTTCACTTCTCCTCATCCACCCCTTCCAGCTACTTGAAGTTGTTAAATTGTTCCATTATTTTCCCTTCTAACTCAATTCTTCGCTTCTTCTGAGTTCCCCATTTGCAGCAAATACAGCTATCTTATGCATACTCAGTTTCTTCCCATGTACCATCTGTTTAGCATTCCATTACCTATGCTTTGCTGAATTTCTGTTTGAGTCTGCCTGTAATGCCACACTGTCTACATACAGCAACTTGGCTGATCTGTTCCCTCTGACCTGCTTGCTAATTTAGTGCATCACCAGTATGACCAGCGGTAGGTTCAGAGATAAATTCTGGTGCACACTTACTGTCACTGGGGACCCATCTGTAAGTCTGAATATTGTTTGTACTGGAGTCATTGTACATAACTAATTGTATCACTATTTCTGGGACTTTGAGCCACCGCAGGACTGCCCAAATCAGCTTTTTGGAACCTTGTTGTATGTTTTTCCAAGTCTAGGAATGCTCAGTTGGACTCTCTTTTCATCTCTATTTTTTCTCAACTGTCTGTCTGCAGACATTGGGTTGGTTGTGCTTCATCCTAATCTGTATCTGAACTGCTCATCTCCCATGTTACTTTCTACTACTCTGCATATTCTTTTAGCAATCACCCTGTCCAGAACTTTCATGCAGTGTGACAGACGTTTCATACCTCTGTACTGCCCATAGTTGTAAATGTCCTTCTTGTTCATGTACACTGGTATTAGTACAACTATTTTCCAGTCAACTGGGATACAACTCTGTCATAGTAATTCTGTGAATACTCTCAGGAGCCTTTTTGCCCCCTAACTCACCCAACATCTTTATCATATGTGCTGTGACCTCATCTAAGCCTGTTGCTTTCCCTGATTTCATTTTCCTTGGTGCTTTTCTTACTTCTAGGATGGGCTCCTCCTATTCTTTCATCGTAGGCTGTGTCTGGGGCAGTACTGCTTCTGTGAGGCTTTCTTCATTCTGAAGCTGCTGGAAGGTACTCCTTCCATCTGCCTCTGATGTCCTGTAAATTGATGAGCAGGTTGTTGCTGTCATCCCTTATGAAGGGTGTCTGGTGACTGCCTTCTTTATCTTTCTGTCTTTGCTTTGTAATCTGTAAGAGCTTCTTTGAGCCTTCTACTGAGTAACTTTTCAGAAGCTGGTAGAGTGCCTCTGATACCTTGATCCAGCATTGTCCATTTTCATCTGATTTAACATTTGGGTTGTCAGATCTGATCAGATCTGACCTCGGCACCTTCTAGAGCTTTGGATCTGAGGCTCTGACTCTTCCCTTACCAGTAATTCCCTTCATCTTCCTGATTTATCGCAGATCTTGTTTGCAGCCTGTTCCATCCAGATGTGTTTCCAAAAGCTCTTGCGAATCATTCACAATAAGTTAAAGATTTTCTATATTTTCCTTCTTGTGACTCCTCCCTTTAATATTTTTGTAGCTTAGGATAGTATAGTGTAGCTATTTGGGTTAGATTCCCTGTAGTATTTAAGGGTTTAATATCTTTTTTCTTATAATTAAGTTTAGAGTACTCTGTTATGTTTCTGGATAGTTCTCGTTTACCTATTAATATAATTAGGATAGTATAGTACTGGTATGAGTCATTGCTAAAAGGATTTTTGATAGTTTTCAAAGTATGTTTTTGAATTGTTGCTTAGATGATGGTGAATTATTGATGGCCTTCTGATGTCATACAAACCTTTAGGATTTAATAAGTGTTCAGCTTGTGAACACAAGATCCACATGCCCAGTGTGTGTACTGTATAGGTGCTGCTCATTTGCAG
Organism: Protopterus annectens; assembly: GCF_019279795.1. Classification (NCBI taxonomy): domain Eukaryota; kingdom Metazoa; phylum Chordata; order Ceratodontiformes; family Protopteridae; genus Protopterus; species Protopterus annectens. Next base: position 438,916,491 of record NC_056751.1, read on the forward strand.
GCAATCTGTGATGTTTGTGCTGCTTTTGGTTCTAGAGCTATACAAGGTAAGAGGGAAAAAATGTATTATAAAAGGCTTGCTTCCCCCACAGACAGGAATTTCTGCTCCTGTTATGACTTCTGAGTCAAGACCTACATCAGCTTCTTCTAGCATAGGGAAGAGAAAAGAAGAAGAAAAGGATAAGACTAAAGAGAAACATAGAGAAAAGGTTAAGTCTTCAGAAAGAAGGTTTAAGGAAAAGAAGTTAGAAGAGAACAAACTCAAAAAGTCGAGGAAAAGGTCCAATACCGTAAACATTTAGGCAGTTGGATCCCCCTGTCATTCAGGTCTGAACTCCCTCTCCTCAAGCTACTTTTTCTCTGGAGCCAGTAAGCCCTCACCTCCACTCATCGTCTTACAAGAAATATGCCCTTCCAGACCCTGTTGTGTAACGTCATCATAGAGGTCTGTCCAATCCACCAAGCATCTCATGGAAACGGTCATCAACCAAATTAAATTCTTGAGGACATAGATCCAAGTCCTCGCAGTGCTGTACCTGAGGGGTGGAACGGACACAGGCCCATCAACTCCATCACATTTTCCCCAATAATGGTTCAGTATTAGGAACCAGCTCCCTTCGGTCCAAACCCTTCAAGCAAACCTCAGCCAGATTCGACAGTCCAAGGAACTTCACCATCAACAACTTCCCTTACTATCTGAACTCCGATGCTCTCAGATCAAGACAAGTCCTGGAGCTGAAGAATCGGTTTCTGGTTCCCAGTGGTGGAGTCAACTCCCAAGATTCTGTGAGGCTTCTCTTCCTCTCAGTACCTCAGCACTTGATAGCTCTAATCTGAGGTTTCCATTGAGCTAACCTCGATTGGCGCAGAGAGACTTCCTGAGTCATTTGGCAGAGGGAGTGGTTCCTTGGCTCTATTTATGGCATCTGCTTTGGAGGCTGTGGAAAGTTCTTTGGCTGGACTAATAAGGCAGGTGCAAACATTGAGTTCAGATCCATCCTGACAACCTCTCATTTGGATCAACAGGGACAGTCAGAACCCATAAGTTTCAAGACTACTCGACATTCAGGTTCTCAGTCTGATTCCGACTTGTCTCCACTAGAACCCCAGAGACATGTTCTAAGAAAGCAAATGTGGAAACAAAAGCACATGGTGACTGACTTGGGAGAGGAATCTGAGGACACTGATTTGGATGAGGGCGAAGGATGCCCAGAACCACCCCACCCCCCTGTAAGATGTCACATTTGGCGACATCCTGAAGGAGAAGGAGTTAGTCCACCAAAACTCCTTCTCTGGACAAATTTGTTTTTCTAGAAGCTTTCAGGTCTGCCTCATCTGTGCCCTGGGTGGTTCTTCCAGATGCCCTGATAGATCTCATGGCACAGAGGGAATGTAAGGACCCTGATGTTACAGAACCAATCCCCCCCCCCCAAAAAAAGACAAGATTTTAGTAGGCTCAAAAGATAGAAAACACTGAACAAAAGGAACCGAAGTAGGTACCATGGTAGTAGCAGCAGCCACAAAGAAACAAACTCTCTGAGGAGAGTTCTTCTGTTCATCCCCCTTACAGACAGTTAAGGGAATTGGACAGATTAGAGAAATGGGCATATGCTTCAGAGAGTGTTGAACCATCTTGCTCACTTAACACATTTTCAGAGGAACTTGATCAAGGAGATTTCCAAGTCCCTGTTCGGTAACTTGCCTTCAGATGTTCAAAAAACAGTGGACACCCAAATGTCTACCCTGCAATCTACATCTAATGTAGCCATGCACCTGCTATCCACTGCAGCAGATGGTATAGCAAGAGCAGCTGGCGCAAGTATTACCATGTGTCTACATGCCTGGATGTGGTATGTGATTTTGCTGAAAGCTTCAAGGCATCCTTTATTAATGCCCCTTTTGATGGTTCCACTCGATTTGGATCCAAAGTTAGAGAGACACTTACTAGGAATTAGCAAGGTGGTAAGAACCTGTCTGCTGTAGAAATCCATTTCTCCACCCCACAGAGATCCTATTCTGTGAATCAGAGAGGTGCTAAGAAAATGTTTTTCAGAAAATTGCAGGGTTTTCGCCACAACTCTCCTCGGGATAGATCCCCCTCCCAAGGTGAGGAAGGGGAATTCGAATGGATGTCACCCTGGGGGCAAAGGCAGACCACATAGTCAGGGTTTCTGAGGTCCTTTCATCAAGACACCTTTTCATCACACCTGAAGGGTAACCCATCTGCTGTACTCTGGAAGCAGTCTGGTGGCATCCAACCATACATCTTTATTTTTTATTTTTTGTATAGATGTGTGTAGGCATTTAACCTTACACCCACAAGCGTGGACAACATTACTTTGAATTCCTAGGTGTTAAGAATAATCACCAGAGGCTATACCATTCCCTTTTTTGTAGCCCACAAAGAAGAGATTAAAGATTCCTGATATTCCTCCTGATCATTTGGAAGTTTCAAAATAGCTTGAAAAAAAGAGTCATTAAATAGGTCCCCACAAGACCAGTTAGAATCTGGAGTCTATTCCAGGTTCTTTTTAGTTCAAAAGAAGACAGGAGACTTCAGTTCTATATTGGACCTCAGCCATCTTAGTCATTTTGTGAAACAGACAAGGTTCTGGATGGTCATGGTATCGTCCATGCTACTTTTATTGAGAGAGGATGATTGGATGTGTTCTGTAGATGTTCAGGATACCTACCATCATATAAAAAGACAGAGTCAATCCAAGAGATTTCTCCATTTCTGGCTGGGAGTCAATAATTTTTGATTCAGAGCACTACCATTTAGTCTCACCACAGCCCCCCGGGTGTTAACCAAAAGTATGGCAGTGATAGCAGCTCATCTCTGACTGCAAGGGATCCAGGTCCACAGGCAATATTGATTCTTTGTTAGGTCTGATGGCCTTTACCATCACCTTAGTTCCACTAGTGAGGTATCACATGAGTGTTTTAGTGGGCTCTTTTAGTCCAGTGGTCAGTCTTCAATCCTTCCATGCCAAAATTCTCCTCATTTAAGTCTGCAGAAACCATATAAAGTGGTGGATAACCTCGCTATCAGTTACACAAGGGTAACCCCTTTGTCCACAGATGCCCCAGGCCAGAGTAACCACAGACACTTCCCTTGTAGGGTGAGAGGGGCATTTTGCAGGAAAGACTGTTCAAGGTAGTTGGTCACCTGTGGAGGCCAAACTTCACAACAGTAACTTAGAGATTAGAGCAGTCTTCCTAGCTTTGCATGCTTTTCAGGACTACCTACCTAAGGGTGTGATATTCATCCAAATGGACAATATGTCATTGACATAGTACATCAACAAACAAGGGGGAACACCATCATATCCACTTTTCCAAGAGTCCATGCAACTTTGGCAATGGGAAATGTCTTCCTATCATTTTTTGGTAGCAGCGCATATACCCATGATGGCGAATGTACTGTCAGGCAAATTGAGCAGGTTGATCCTATTGCCTCACAAGTGGTCTCTCAACCAGTCAGTGGCAACTAAGATTTTAGAGCCACTGGGGCAAACCTCTTTGCCTCATACCTAAACAACAAGTGCAACAGTTATTTGCCCTCATCCCTTCACAGCAACAGTAATAGAGAGATTCTCTAGTCTGCAATTGGCCTCCAGGTTTCCTCTGTGCATTCCCACCAGTACCCCTCTAGACAAAATTCATTCAAAAAGATATGAGGTGCAAGACCAAGATGATCCTCCTTGCTCTGTTCTGGTCCTAGTAGGTTTGTCCTCATTTTCTGCACCCACCCTGGGTGTTAGATCCCAGTCCAGATCTTTTGAGTCATCCAACCAGGATGCCTCTACTGGCTGTGCAAGCACTAAAATGAACCACATTGTTTCTCCAATTTTAACGATAGCCAGAGATGCCAGGCTGTTCTGTAGGTCACATAATTACTTCTCAAAAACAGTCAACCAAAAAAGGTTTATAAAAGTAAGTAGAGAAGATTTTTTTTATTTGGGCCTTATTGAAGGGACTGGATCCCTTTTTCTGCTCCCCTCCCATTAATACTTGAATTTCTTCTAGAAACTTTTCATTAAGGATCTAAATTCTCTACCATGAAAGTACAAATGACTGCCATATCAAATTTTCACACAGGTCATAATGATGTCTTTGCTTCTCTTAGATTCTCTAAAGTTGTCCTCAAAGGAGCTTTTCTTGTTGAGGCATCCAGTTCGGGACCCAGTAGCCCCATGGGATGTCACAATCATGCTTCAGTCATTAATTTGGAAACCCTTTGAACCAGCAGCATCAGTGGCTCTCAAGTATCTTTCTTTAAAAAAAAAATCTAATTTCCATTATATCTGCTAAATGATTTTCTGAATTAAATTTCTGTCATGCAAGCCACCTTTCCTCATTTTCCGTATAGACTGAACGTCAATGAGAGAGCAAATTCTACATTTCTCCCAAAAGTGTCATCCAAAGCTAATTTAAATAAATCCATTGATTTACCAGTCTTTTTTCTCAGTTTCTCTGACAAGGATAAACATATACTTCATACCCTAGATGTTCACTGACAGCTCAGATTCTACTTGCATAGTACCAAAGAAATTAGAAAGTCAGATCAACTGTTTGCGTCCTTTTCTAAAGCAAAATTGGGAAGTCATTTGTGAAGTTACAATTTCTAAGAGACTCTCAGACCATATTTTTTTGTATATAAAAATTGCGGTTTATCCCTGCATTCAAAACCAAAAGCACATTCCACTAGACGAATGGCTACCTCTACAGCATTCAAGAAAAGAGTTCCCATTGATGACGTTTGTGCAGCAGCAACTTGGTCAATGTTTCATACTTTTATATCTCAATAATTGGATGTGCAATCCACAGCTCACACATCCACTGGTTTTACCATTACCAGAAATGTCCTTCCGTGATACCACCCAGGTCCTTTTAGGCAGCTTGGAAATCTGTTCCAAATGTTGAATAAGATGAAAATAGACATCAGATATGAAAGGTATATGCTTACCAAAACAATAGATCACTTTTGTCTCACTTTCAAGCGGTTAAACATCCCTCTCTCCTTTCTCCTTCCAAATTGATGTCTATAAACTTCTGGTGCCTTCGACAAGCCTTGACCAAGACTTTGTCTACTTTAGGTGATATCATCCATATTAACATGCTTAGTAATCTCTTGACTTTTAATCTATAGGGGTTGTTAAACTTTTCAAGCTGATTTCTCTAAAGCTATGGAAGAAGGCGCTGAGGTCTGATCCGATAACTGAAGCAATGAAATGGACAAAAATGAGATGAAACAGGTCTGTCATTTTGGTAAGTACATAACTTTCATGTCTTCACTGTTGCAACCTCTCTCTTAAATTATTTTCTTAGCCAATCTGCATTCCTTCTTATCTTGGTCTGTGTTTTCTGTTTTCCACTTTTTCATGTACTCCTTCTTACTTTGGGAGACTTCCCAGACTTTTACATTCCACCACCAGCTTTCCTTACATACCTTAGTTCCATACCTTGCTCGGCTTCATATCTGTTTTATAGTCGTCACACATGCTTTTTTAGGTGCTGGCATTCTCCTTCTTCAACTCCACCTGTTTCCTTTTCTTTCTGTGGTGCAAGGACCCTAAGTATTTCCTTTAATTTGTGTTTCTTTCCAGTTGGCGTCCTATACTGAGGCTGACTGTTTCACTGGGGATGATATTGCAATTGTTGATCCTACACAAGTTCTCTTTCCATACTAGGAGGAAGTCTAAGTTGCATGATGGCCACTCTTGTATGTGATCTTGTGCTGAAAAATGTGTTGACTGCCGTCAAGCCACCTCCCAGACAGAAGTCTAGAATGGCCTGTCATTCTTTATTCGTGTTTTTCCACCCAAGTGGACCCAGGTAGTACTTGTATCCTGTTCTGTCTGTCTGATCTGATATGTCCACTCAGGTAGGTGCATTCAGTCATTATCAACAGCAACTCTGGTTGTCCTGCCTTATTTACTATGTCCTACAACTGCTGTCTGAATTCACTCTTTTCCTCACTAGTACAAAGCTGCTGCAGGACACAGGCTGAGCTTGAGTAGTGCCCTATTCTTACAGTGGACTCTGGTTACCATGAGTCTGTCACTAATTCCAATGACATCCCTCACTCTATTCTAAAGCCACTCCCTCACCCAATTCCCACACCATTTCCAGTTTGTCCTATTTTGTTTGTGTGTGTATATATGTACAGGTGTGTGTGTGTGTGTGTGTGTGTGTGTGTGTGTGTGTGTGTGTGTGTGTATATATATATATATATATATATATATATATATATATATATATATATATATATGGACCTACTTCAGTAGATCGAACTTTTAAATGTTCGAAGCTCATATGGCTGAGACCATAACATTGAACATTTAAAAGTTCGAACACTGAAATAAAACAAACAATAAAAAAAAAAAAAAAAAAACTAAACATTTGTAGCAGGGGGTGGGCAAGCCCTCCTGCACCCCCCCACAACGCCCACTACTTAAATATACCAACTCGAGATCGCACTACATTGCAGAAAAGGGAAATCTTCCCATTCCGCACTGTATGGGGATCTCCATTCAGTCTGTTCAGACTTTTAAATGTTCGATCATATGATCTCGGCCAACTGAAGGGGACCCATATATGTATATATACCTATACACATCATGTATATGTGATCTGGAGCTTTTAGTCTCTGATACGTTCACCCTTAGCAAATTTATTTATTTATTTATTTATTTCCAGTTTGATGGAGGGAGCCCATTTTTATTGGTCTAAGGAGGACACAAAGTGATCCAGAAAATGTGGCTCGCTAGATCGTTCATTTAAAGAATCAGAGGACCTCTTGAAATAAGGGTACTGGGACCCATCCACGTAACCTGTTGTGGCGGTGTTCAGTTTTGAGTGTCTAGTGGCTCAGTGGCCTCTATAGCTCTGTCAGTACCTGTGTGGAAATGACATGTGACTGCAGAGTGCCTAGTGCAAAAGTTAAGGGTTGGGTGCATTTAACATTTGAGTGGTAATCAGGAACAGGGCAGATTAAGACAGACTAGACCCTGCCAGGAGAGAATGGCTCTTGAGGAATGGAAGGTTACCTTGTCTGTTGGATTAGAGCCAGAACTTATGGACGTGATTGAAAAATACCAGCTAGATATGATTGGCCTTACCTGTATGCAGTGCAGTGCATTGGTTATGGAACTAGGTGTCTCAATTAGAGATGGCTTGTCTTCTGCTCTGGAGTTGCCTGTCCAAATAGGCCTGTGGTGGGTGTGAGGATGCTCTCTGGCTGGGTGCTGTACTGTGGGCTTGTACCATTAGATTAGAAGGTCATCTCATTGGGACTGCAGTTTGCATAAATGAAAACTCTCTTTTTGTGTGCATGTACCTAACAGTTATTCTGTGTATTCATCCTTCTTGTAGACTGTGAGTATAGTGCTCAATAGGTAATTATCTCCTCGCTCTCTGTAGTCTTAATGGGAGACTTCTCTTCTGCTCTAAACCTGAGTAACGGATTGTTCTTGGATGTTTGTCATAGTCATGGATTGTAAATACCATGGAGAACACAGTACTGCTAATAACTGAGCTTGGCAACACTGCCCACTGAGCCAGCAGTGATAATCAGTTTTGTAGTCACATTTCAGACCTTTGTGGCCATATAGTTTGGATGTTTGTGTTAAGAGAAGCACTAAGCTGTCACTTAATTTGTGTCAGATGGCCAGGGTGGTTGTAAGACAGATGTGGAAAATCCAAAATATGTACTCAGAATGCCCAGGGAATGTCTAGCAGGTGCTTCACTACACACTCTGAGTTTAGTTCTCACATCTGGAAGAGGTTGTTTATATTATGGGGAATTAGAGGATGTGGAGTTAGAATGAACTGTTCTCAAGACCTCATTATTTGAGGTAGCAGCTAGGATGCGTTGCTTAAAGGTCAATGGTATTTGGCATGAAGGTGTATGAAAAAACCCAATAGTGAAAAAAAAGAAGTTATGTACTTACCATAACGTTCCATGTTTGTAGTCCATCTCGCCTACATTCTTGCTGGATGGCTCGGAGCCGATCCTCGGCTCCGACTTGGCCAATACTAAAGCTCGAGAGGTTTTGCTGGCTCTAGGCTATCCCCTATCTCATGGTGCATCACGGCAATTCCCCAGATCTTGTTTGCAAGAAAGCAACTACATACATAATAGTAATTATACTATCAATAACTATGTACATACAAACAAAGGTACTTTGTATTATTATCCATGCCATGTGGACAGACAACTAAATCAAGGTCAGACAGCATAATGGATAGTCCACGAGTTCCTCCAGGATACAGGAAGGGGGAAGGAGGGTGGGATGCAAGAATGTAGGTGGGATGGACTACAAACATGGAATGTTATGGTAAGTACATAACTTCTTTATGTTACATAGTCCTATCTCACTGTAATTCTTGCTGGATGGCACAGTATCCCCAGCACCTTTATCCCAGGTGGCTCAAGCAAAGAGACTCTTCAGCACAGTGGACCCAAAGGATGACCTGTTTGTGGAGACCAAATCCAATTTGTAATGAGTGACAAGGTATGAGGTCTTGCTCAAGTAGCTGCTGCACAAATGGTATCAATTGGGAGTTTTGATCTGAAGGCATATGAAGCTGATATTGCCCTAGTTGAATGGCCTTTTACTTTAGCAGGTAGTTGTTTCCCAACATTTTTGTAAGTAAATAAGATGCAGTCTGAAAGCCATTTAGACAGAGTTACCTTGGAGACGGGCAAGCCTTTGTTTTTGTCTAAGAAGGAAACAGACAATTGATCCAGTTTCTGAAAATCTTTACTCCTGTGCAGGTAAAATTGGAGAATTCTACGGACATCTAATTGGTGTAGTCTGTATTCTGATTTATTACTGTAATTTGGGAAGAATACTGGTAATTCAAAAGTTGTGTTTAGATTATGTTCTGAACATACCTTAGGGAGGAAGGAAGGATTAGTTTTTAGGGAAACTCTATCCTTGTGGAATATAATATAAGAAGGTCGAATGGTCTGGGCTTGCAATTCTGAATCCCTCCTAGCAGATTTTATAGCAACTAAGAACAATGTCTTCCAAGACAACAATTTTAAGTCGAATGAAGAAGACGGTTCAAACAGTGGAGAAATCAATGAGGTCAGAACGAAATTTAAGTCCCAGGATTCCGGAGGTTGCCTGATTGGAGGTCTGAGAAGGAGGACTCCTTTCAAAAAGATTTTGCATAAAGAGTCAGACATAATCGGATTTCCCATGTTCCCAAAATGATAATTAGAGATGGCAGCTAACTGAACTCTAATGGTAGCAGCTGCCGCTCCTTCTTGAAAAATAGATGCAAGGAAGGAAAGGATAGACTCTATGAGAGCTGAGTAGGTATCTGTGCCTTGTTTAGCTGCCCAAATGGAAAACCTTTTCCATTTGCTGGAATATAATTTCCTAGTGGAAGGTTTGTTCGAAGAAATGAGAATGTGTTTAACGGTAGGAGAAAGGGATATACACCTGGCTATTCTTGGAACTGGAGCAGCCATGCTTTTCAGTTTCAGGGTTTGGATGGTATTGATGAATCAGAAGGTCTAGAGATGGTTCCAGAATCCATGGTTTCTCCAAGAGATAGGGCCACAGGAAGGGGAACCAGACTTGGCGAGGCCAGTGAGGATCAGGGTACTATTCAACAGTTTTGCTTTTTGAATCACTTTTGGTGTGAGAAGAAAGGGTGGAAAAGCATAAAGAAGTCCCGGAGGCCAATTGTGGACCAGAGCATCCCTGGGTGACATCCCCGGATGGGGAATAAGGGCAAAGTAGTTGCTGCATTTGGTGTTCATGTACGTGGCGAATAGGTCGCAGCAAAGTTGGCCCCATTTGTGGAAAATCTCTTCTGCAACTTCTGTTTTCAGGGACCACTTGTGAGGCATCAGAATTGCTTGACTCAGTTTGTCTGCTATCACACTGGACTTCCCAGGAATGTGCATTGCTACCAGAAAGCATTGAGTGTCCATCACCCATTTCCATACTCTCTGTGCCTCTCGACAAAGTGGATAAGACTTGATCCCCCCTTGCTTGTTTATGTACCACACTACAGACATGTTGTCTGATTGGATCGCAGTTGTCCCAGTGGGAAGAGAACTGTGAAGTGCTTGCAATGCATATAGCACTGCTCTTATCTCCAGAACATTTATGTGCAAGTGGTTCTCGTGATCCTGCCAGGTACCTTGGACTGTCATTCCCAGATAATGCCCCCCACCCTATCTGGGAAGCATCCTGGTCAAGACTGCATTTTGGTGAGGGAGAACAAGGGTATGACCTAGATAAAGCTGATCTGTATGTAACCATCATGTTAGATCCTTCTTGCAGGAGTTTGTGATGAGTATTTGGTGGGACAAGGGTAGATCCTGCATTGACCACTGGGCAAATAGTAGCCACTGAAGTACTCTCATGTGAAGATGGGCTAGGGGAACTAAGAGAATGGTGGATGCCATAATCCCTAGAACTATAAGAACTATCCTGGCTTGTACTTAGTCTTTGTTAAGCAAGAATCTGATTTGGTTGTGCAATGATTCTATTCTTTCTGGTGTCAGTTTTGCTGTCATGTTGGTTGAGTCTATGAATGAGCCTAAGAAGACAATGCGCTGCGATGGAGATAAGGCAGATTTTTTAAGATTTACTGTAATCCCTAATCTGGTGCACAAGGATAGAGTCTCGTCCCTGGCTGGGATTAGTTGGTGCTTGGTGGTAGCAGTGAGGAGCCAGTCGTCTAAGTACGGAAACACCTGGAATCCCTGACGTCTCAGGTGAGCTGTAACCACTGCCATACATTTCGTGAACACTCTGGGGGCTGTAGTGAGGCCAAAGGGCAGTGTTCAAAATTGAAAATGACTGGCTCCCAGCCAAAAGCGTAGATGTCTTCTGGAGCATCTGTCCATTTTGATATGGTAGTATGCGTCCTGAAGATCTATGGAGCACAACCAACTGTCTTTTCCGATAAATGGAAAAATTGACTGCAGAGTGATCATTCGGAACTTCGATTTTTTTTACAGACTTGTTTAGCTTGCTGAGATCTAGAATTGATCTCCAGTCCTCTGTCTTTTTTGGAACTAAAAAGAATCATGAGTAAGTTCCGGATCCTATTTGCTCTGTGGGGACTTCTTGGATGACTCTTTTTTGAAGCAATGAGATGACATCTGATGTTGCGTGGTCTATTTGAATGGGTGGCACATCTGGTAAAGACTGATTTACAGGGGAACAGGAAACACAGGGAATGAGGTAACCTCTGGAAATTATATTTTGTACCTATCGATCTTGGGAAATTTGTAGCCAGGCACTTGAGTACAGTGAGAGATGACCCCCGACTGCCTCCAGAGATGGACAGTCAGGCAACCTCTCAGGGGCAATGAAAGGGACGATCAGAGAAAGCATCTCTATCACCCTGGTGTTGCGGACCCCCTCTGCTGCGAGCACGGCATCTTCCATTATAACCTCCCCCTCTGCTGCGAGCACGGCATCTTCCATTATAACCTCCCCCTCTGCCTGTAGGGAAGGGCTGACCTTGTGCCTGAGGGAAACCTTTTTGGGATTACAGAACCACATTTTCCCTCCTGTTTGACTCTTAGGGATAGGGTCTATAAGTAAGGGAGAAATGGACTCCGACAGCAGATAAGGTTTAACCTTCCTGCTCGCACCTGGTCAAAGTCTCTTTTACCTGAGGTCCAAAGAGAGTTGAACCATCAAAGGGGACGTTGGTAAAGGAAGACTTAAGGATTCCGTAAAGTCGCATAGACGCATCCAGGAATGTCTCCTAAGAGAGCTCCCTCCTGCGGCTGCCCTGCCCGCGACATCAGCTGCATAGGTAATCAGCGCAAATACCTTGTTAGCCGATCCTGAAGCTACTGATCCCTGAAGGGCATCTCCCAACTCCTTCAGGAGATCCCTTTGAAGTCTAGTAAAATGGAACAGGTAATTCAGCGATCGTAATGTAAATGCTGCTGAAGAAAAGGTACGCTTTCCATACCTATCCATCATCCTAGACTCTTTATTAGGAGAATGGATATTCAAGGATGTCTCTGACAACTCCTTTTTTGTGGCCGCTGCTACCACATAGCATCCACAGGAACTGCCTTAGTTAGAAAAGATTTGTCTTCTGGAGCAGTCATAAATTTGACCTCCTTGGGACAGGCTCCACTGTGTCTGGAGAGGTCCAAGCTTTCTGGGATATGACCCCTAAACGTTGCTCATATGGTGGTGTCACCCAGGAGGTGGAAGGTCGGGAACCAAAAGCCTCAGGGTACACTGATTCATCCTCAGTACGGTTAGAGGTCTTCCAATCACCCCTCTGTCTAAGGATTTCAAGGATGTCCGCAAAGGAGATGTCCTTAGAGGGGGATCTTGGGGACCGTTTTGACTCATCCAAATCAGTGTCCGAAGTGACAGACTCAGGTGAGTCAATGTGTTTCCTCTTCCAAAGTCTCTTCCAAGGTACCTCTCCAGTGGGAAAATCTGGCGAAGTCTCGGAAGAGGGGGACACTTCCAATGGGGGCTCCTTGTGGCTCTGGTTCCCTACGCTTAGGGGCAGGCGGGGGAGAAGAGGTTGCTACCGGCTGCTGGAGGGACATCTTGTCCAAAGGCAGGGCTTTGGCACAAGACAAAGCTTTCTCCATCGCTTCGAAAGCCTTACCACCCCGCTCTGAAGAAGACCTCCGCTCCAAGGAAACCGAGAGGGAGAGTTGGTTCCAAAGAAAAAACGGGGTGATTATTCCTCTTGGAGTCGACCCGAGAGCATCGGCTCCAGACTGAGCCAATAAAGACAAGAGTTATCGGTTCTGAGGAAGCAGGAAGAATTCTCAGAACCAAAGGTTCCAGCACTAAAGGACCCAACGCGTTAGACTCCGAGAGTGAAGCAGTCGGAGGAGCAGTAGCCTAAAGATGGATGGCTCCGAAGCCTTTGGGTCTGGAGGAGCTAAAGTTTTTGCCAGCACCAGGTCACAGAGCAGCCTCTTCAACACCTGCTCGACATCCTCATCAGAAAGTGTCCTGGAGGAATGGGTGGAGATAGATGGAGATCACCTCCTTTCCAAAATAGGAAATCTCAAGGTTGGTGAAACCAGTTCCAAAACAGGTGAGTGTCTCGACATAGAAGGTTGTCTTTGCACCGATGAAATAGATGGCACTGAGACTGAAGAAGCAGAATCGGCGCCAGAACTCTTTGGCTCCATCGCTTTAGATTCCTTTCATGGTTCCGAAGCCGGAAGCGATGGAGATCCTTTTATGAGCTTTGGGAACTGTCTGACAGTGTTCCAGCTGTTCCTGGAAGGAATTAGTCATAAGACCCCTGTGTATAAGTTTTCTTTTTCTTTCATTAAGAACCCTAGTACTGAAAGCATGACAGAAAGTACAGGGTTCTTGTAAATGAGCTTTACCAAGACAGTACACACAGCTAGTGTGACTGTCAGTCAGTGACATTTTTTGAGAACATTTGTCGCATTTTTTAAAGACAGAAGGGCAATGTTCTTTATGTTCTTTGTCTTTATCTTTAGACATATTTCTGCTAAGAAGAAGTAACACTATAACAACAACAAACCAATAGTACAACTATACAAGGAGAAGAAAAACATTTTTTTTTTGTTATAGAAGGAGAAGGAATAGCACTCAGAGAGGAAAGGCCCTCAAATGTAAATGGGCAACTACGGCCCACTAACTAAAACGGGCCGTACAATCCCTAAGAAACTAGTTAATAGAAAAGGGTGAATAAATATGTGAAAAATATCGAAAATATTTCGAAACTATTTTACTTAGCCTATGAGCCAGTAAGAAGACAACCTCGAAGCTTTCGCAGCAAATGTTATCTGGGGAATTGCCATGATGCACCATGGGATAGGGAATAGCCTCGAGTCAGTAAAAGCTCTCAAGCTTTAGTATCAGCTGAGTCGGCTCCGTACCATCCAGCAAGAATTACGGCGAGATAAGACTACATAACATCCAGTGATTAAGGAAATTTTTAAGTTAAACAAACATGCCTTCTGTTTATTGTTGGGGGGAATGGCAAGCCAGAAGAACAACAGCTGTGTCAGTCAACAAAGGGAAAGCCTCTTTTTGGAAAGCAGTAGACAATGACTTTTGGGTAACCTCAGAAATTTTCTGGCAAACCAGTAGATGAACCAGGAGATGATTGGTGAAACACTGACATTGAAGACAATATTGCAAGTGGAAGGAACTTGTTGAGGAACTGCTGAATCCATTGGGTAAGGTTTTCTTTGAGGAAGAAGCGAGAGGAGCATGCGTTTGGATTGAGTCTGTTTCCACAGATAATGTCAGTGTGGTGATCATATAGTTCCAAGATAACAGGGCTGCAAGAGTTAACAAGATCTTATCAGTATAACCTGCAAAGAGTGAGCCTGAAAGCTGAAGGGAATTCTGCATTCTGTTCTTCTGATGATAGTAAAGCTTGTTGAGAGACTTTACCAGTGAAACTGTTTCCTTTGTTCCAACAGTAAATGCTTAAGGGATAGAAAAAAAAAGACACTTGTTGACTAAACAAATCACAAGTAGCTTCATCATAAACCAGAGACTGGTATTGGGGGATGGAGATGATCAACAGTATGAAACTACTGAATATATGGGAAACCTGGAAAGCATCAGTACTATTAAATATAGGATTAGACATGTGAAAAATGGTTGTTCAAGAAGAACTGGCTGAGAAATACAGCAGTACAGTGCTCCCTTCAATTATGTACCTGACCAGGCATATGCAGCAGCTAGAGCAAACTCAGATGTTCCTTACAAAAAGAATACAAAGCATAATAAACATGTCTTATGCAGAGCTCCTAAAAGCCCTTTCCCTCTACTCAGTCTTCTATAAATTGCTGAGGGGTGATATATGCCTGGCTTACAAGGCATAAAGAATACCGGAAATGCAAGGTCTAGGGACCTGAATTTTGGCTGTGACTTAAACAGAATATGCTGGAGAGACAGATATGTTTCCCAGAGACTACCCACCTGTGGAATAGGCTTCCAATCCACATGAAGCTGAGTTAATATATTACCCAATTTAATCGCAACCTAGAACTGTAGATGGGAATAGGAAATTTACACCAGGCCTGGCACCCATGTCCCTTATTGATAGAGTTAGCTTATAAATGCCTGTCCCTCAATGTCCTGTTTGAATACAGGTCATCATTATTCTTTTGGAAAAACTTGCTAGGTTTAGAAAGGCCCCCAAGATTGTTAGCCTAGTAACAATGTTTGAATTTGTGGAAGTTTGACTATGTTAAACTGATGGGAAACTGTAAAACATAAATCACACTTTGCTTTTAATGTTTAGAAGGATGCTGCGGGGATTGAATTCACTTGAGTTAAACCAGTGCTTGCCCTTATTAATATTTGTATAAAGTATTATGATGTAAATTACATGTTATATTGTAAATCAGTTTTATGTTGTGTACATACTAAGATATTTTAAATGTGAAGTTGAGGTGGGGAGCTTCATATGTGAAGGCTGGATGCTAAAAATGTTAAGGCACATTTTCTTAGCTGTAATAAATCCAGACATTGTACTGTCATAAGATGGGAAATGGAACAGAAGCAAGTTAAATTTAATATATGTTGTGATCTTGGGATGCTGGGGAATGTAAAAGTGTTTTAATCACCTTATATGTAGAATTCAAAGCTATTAAATTCACCTTATTTTTGTAAAAATTGATGTTTAGATTAATGTACTTGCACTTCCAAAGTTACTAGTCCATTCTACTTTCCATTATTAAATGCTTTAGTAGGAGACAAGGAGTTTGAAAGTCTGAAAAATGATTAAGTCAAATAAGCAGCTCCCTCTCCAGCAGCATTAATACTTCAACCCATGTAACACTGCACAATTTATTAAGAGTAGCCTGTGCAGTTTTTCTTAATGATAAATGTTAATGTTTACTGAAAGCTTGTAAGCTGTTTTTCACAATTGGGAGGGGAATAGAGATATGAAAAGAACAGACCACAATCATTGTACATGGGAACACAGTCTCTTAACATGTACATTTCCAGCAATAACCTCAGTTTTAGACTAAGTATGGCCTGTGGTTGCAGATGTTGATTTGGGACAACTGCTACATTTTGGAGAGGTAAACTTCCTTTCCAGAAAGTGTTAAATAGTTTTACATGTTTGCTTACATTAAGAGGGGGTGGAGGGTTTTTAAACTCTACCTAGTTTGTTTTTGTTTATTAAGAAGAGTTTTTATTGAAGCACATAGTCTAGAAAAATGTGACATGGGTCCAAGTAGAGGTAAGAAAAGGCAACATTGTGAGATCAACCTGCCAAACATTAGTTTGTGCATGTAAGCTGCAAGTTAGGAATATATTTAACTACCATGTGTAACAGGTGGGCATATCATTTTTATCATAATGACTTTGTCAATATTAGCATGAAATGTAAATGGCCTTATGGGTGTAGACAAAAAGCAAAGCATACTGAATTATACTCAGAGGTGTAGGTTGCAAATGGCATTGCTGCGTGAGATACATATGGATAGAAAAGAGCGTGAGAACTTGCCAGAGAAAGGCTTCCCAAGTCTACATTCAGCAGAATATGAAGGGCAAAGGAGAAGGGTAGTAATAATACTGATTGTGAGATGATGTCCAGTAGTGATACTAGAAAACGAAAAGAATAATGGTAGATTTTGGTAGTAAGGGGTTATTGGCAGAGATGAATATTACTCTAATATGTGTTTATTTTTCACATAAAACTGCTGTTATGGAGCTCAGAAAGATTATGTGGGAAATAAGCTTTCAGCAGGGAATATTTATGGGTGGGGACTGGACTTGATTTGCAAAAGTAAGGTTGTATCAGGGGGACATAGAATGGAATATATAACATAAGAAGGTAGATTTCTGAAGAAGTGTATGACAATATTTAGTATGAATTTTTTGAATTCAGTGGCCAAAGCTCAGACAGAATTATTCCCTATGATACAATAACTAGACTAGAGTAGATATAAGTTATATTTCATAGGCGTATGTATATTTAATCAAAAGCTTTGAGATCTATCTAATAATTATATCACATCAAGTACCAGTTAGAACTAAGATAAAGAAGCAGGGTAGTATAAATTGAGACACTAGCACTTTCCTACTTGTCTGTTACTAAGAGAGGAATTTAAGGAATTAGTAGTGGAAAGGATTTGAGTGTTATTAGGGAACATACTAGCTAGTGAGTGAGATAAAATGAAAATGGAGTTTAAAAACTTGGTAGAAATAAAAGAAAGAGGCATGGGAAAGAAGCAATAGGCATTATGTAATGGGGTTGATAAAGATTAAAGTATTGTTGAAGAAGCAGACTGTCACAGAATGAAAGGAGTAACAACTACAAAGTGCAGCATGGAAAATAAGGGAGCATTTGGATAATATAGATCAGTCTACAAAGGCTGCTGCTAAGCAAGTATATTGTATAACATATGTAGAGCACACAAACTTTTACCGCAGTGGCTTACATAAGAGAAAGTAGAAAGGGTTATTGCCCAACCTTAGGGGAGCCTCTGCCAAGAAAAATAACTAGAGATCCTATAGACGTATTAGAGATATTTTGGAAGTGTTATGAACATTTGTATTAAGCACAGAAATGGGGAAAGTAGGAAAAGGCACAAATTGAAATATTTATGGAAGAGTTGTTTATGCCTTACTTAGAGCAAGATGAGGCTAAGCAATTAGTAGCTATAACAGGAAGAGATGAGATAAAAATGGTGATGTACAAATCAATAGTGAAATCTTCAGGAGCAGATGGTATTTATTTTGAAGTTTGGAAGTTAAGAGGGCAAAAAGTGATAATGATTTGTGGACTGGGGATTACCAGAATCTTGGAAGAGAGTTGTGGTGGCTGTGTTATCAAAAGACGTAGCTTCATATAGATTAATTTAAATTTTATACTGTGATTATAAAGT
This sequence comes from Protopterus annectens, assembly GCF_019279795.1. NCBI lineage: Eukaryota > Metazoa > Chordata > Ceratodontiformes > Protopteridae > Protopterus > Protopterus annectens. The sequence continues at coordinate 438,934,359 of NC_056751.1, forward strand.
GTTCATGTCTGTGTTAACAAAGTTAGTGGTGGCATTGCCAAACTTGATAAAGATCAGTGTGGTTTTGTGAAGGCAAGGCAAACACTTGACAACATTAATAAAGTAATGATGATCCGGAGGGAAGCAGAGTGTAAGAAAACACCACTGTTGTTGGTGTGTCTTGGAGAAAAAGCTTATGTTAGTCAGATGGAATTTCAAGAGAAGGACGATGGTAGCATTTGCATTTTCTGATAGAATAATAGGGTTAATAAGGAGGATATATGAATGATTTAAAGCAAAACTTAAGGTGGGAGGTCCTCTCTGACAAGCTGTGGTTGAACAGGGGAACGAATCAGGAGTGTTCTCTTTCCTGTTTATTTGCGTTTTACTTAGAGCTGTTGGCAAAGAAAATAAGGTACTCCTAAATCAGGACCACAGGACTTTGTTTTTGCAGCTTGCAGCACTGGGTTCACAGAACTGCAGAACAGACTACATTTTTTCATGAAGAATTGTTTTTGTAAACATAAGAATCTTTTGCATAGAGGAGATTTCTTTTAGAGAGCACAGGAAGAGATCAGGTGGGAAGTGGTTCCTGAGTAGAAGTGCTCCATTTCTCTGAATCAGGACCACAGGACTTTGTTTTTGCAACTTGCAGCATTGGGATTCACAGAACTGCAGAACAGTCTGTGTTTTTCCATAAAGAATTGTTTTTGTAGACAGAATATTTTCTGCGCAGGAAAACATTTTGCAGAACACTGTGTGTTCAGTCTCCTGCCCATCCCTCTCCAAGGGAGATTACGCATTCTGCATTCACTGCCTATGGATTACACAAAATTTGATGATTGGGATAACACAGAAATATCAGGTAAGATAAATCACTGGTGATTGCTATTAGCATACCAGTCATTAGGGTGCCGTAGTAATTCTTGTTTAGAAGTGCATCTTTTTATTCACTGTCTGGTGAAGTGACTTTTTCAGAGTCACACTGTAGGCAAATAGAACTAGAAAGAATAAAACCCTGTACCTTGACTACAGGAAGAGGCTCATTAAGAGTTTAGAGCCTTAATCCACTGCACTAACTGCTAGATCTTTCTTAACATCTTCATTTTCTGATAAGTCACTGTGGCTTGCAATAATGCCAGTTATTAGAGTTTCATAGCTGCTTTTCAGAAAATGCATTTCAGGTTCATTAGAATTGTCTGTCATTTCAGGGTCTTTGCTATTAACAAACTGCTTTGTGTAGCTAAAAGTACAGGGTTTGAGTCCTTCCACCTCCATTTGTCTACTATATTCCCTTTAGCAAGTCACTCTGATAATGCTTCTGAGTCATCCTTGAAAAGTGACAATTTGTACAGTGAGCTTACCTGGTTAACAAATAAATAAATAATAAAATTCTCACTCATTTAAAATTTGGTTTAGTCCAAAATTATTGAGCAAAGACGTTGAGAGATATTTATGTCCATTCCTTTTTAAAAATGTACAGCTTTCTGATAGTCTTAATATAATGGTAGGCACTAGTTTCAGACTTTGTATCCTTCAAAAAATCTTTGATATTGCAAAGCTTTTTATTCTAGCAACTCTCTAAGTATATAAGAGAAAAAAAAAATAAAATCACTTCCTGATTTTACAGTCTTTATCTCTGATTTGAGCTAAGAAGACGAGGGCAGAGGGGAGTTGCAATAGGTTCCACTGTATGGTTTTGATAGGCTCAACATAAGATATATTTCTAGCCCATTGTTTATGAATGCATTCAGTCACTCATTCTCAAGCAGATATCAGACGTGTAAAGTCATGCAAGTGGTTGTAACTGAGGATTGTGTGCATTCATAAGTACTTGGTTCCTGCATCCCACAGTAGCTATGATGTAAAGGAAGTACCTGATTGTTGTAAACAGGAGCATCAGCATACAAGTAGTGTTCTTTGGGAATGGTCCTTGATTTCCTTGTTTTGTTCACAGCATGTTTATTAATAGACCTGCAAATAAACTGGACAGCAGGGAGTGAATGATTTTAATGTTAGTATTTTAACTGTGAACACATTTTGATTAACCTTGGTTTTTTGCAGGTATACGGGTGTGACATGCACTATATTCAGTTACAACACCATGTCTGGTACTTAATGTGCTTCTGTGGTGCTGAGTTTGATTCCCCTTAGCCTTCGTTGTCTACTGTGTGATTCTGACCAGACTAGGTCCTAGGCTGCCCTAAAAAGAGACACTTGCATCCATTGAGCTGTCCCAGGCTGGTTAGCAAATGTGTTGCACATTTGTCGTTTCCTGCACCATTCACAAAGACATTAATTAGTGCTTCACTATATGCATTTTGACTATGATCCCCAGCATGTCTTGTAGTTTAGTGGATTCCAGATGCATTTTCAATAAATGTGAGTTTCAAAAGAAGAGTTGCTTACTGCTGCTCATGCTAAGTATGTTTTCAGTGTGAGACTAGTTTGTTTAGTTTAGCAAATGTCTGTCTTGTGTTTTTGCTGTAAAATTTAAATAACAGGTTAAATTAAATCCAGATCTCTGTGATCGTTGTTGAAGTATAAAAAAAAAATTAGTATGACTACGATCAGGTTTGAACAGTGTTTTATGGTAATTGAGGAGAGACAAGCAAATAATGGGATATTGGTATGGTCTAGGGCCCCCCCCCGTGTGACTACGATTCAGCTCTGAACTCAACTAGTGTTTTTGAGCCGAAAGGATATTTTAAATTAGTGCATTTAATGTTCATAAACGTAACTCAAACAGAAGTTTATAAATCAAAGTGGAAAGGGGTGAGGATGAAATGGGAGGAGGGGGGTGAGTGAAAGAGAAGAGAGTAGGACTTGGGATTCAAGTCATTAAGAAGAATAAGGACAACCATACCGAATATTATATTCATAAAGTAGCAGAAAGTATTCTTAAGAACTGAGCCAACACGGGAACAGAGAAAGGAGGTTTTACCAATAAGGATGACTGTGCAAGTAGGGGTATAGAAAATAGGTAAGAGGAGGCCAGAATTTACTTTAGGCATTTAGCAAAGGAGTTATGGTACTTGGAACAAATAACTGCAGATAAAGATTGTAGAGTAGTATTGGGCTAAGCTGGTTAAAGACTGCCTTCCCTTCCAGGGATTAATAGAGTACAGGCAAAAAGAAAGGGATATGGGAGTGCTACGTGAAAGACCTGCTCTGGTAGAGTTTCTAGATGAGTCTAGAACAGCAGCTGCTGCCAAAAATGGATAATTAGTAGGGTGTACAAAATATTTTAAAAGTATATGAATCAATCACAGGAGACTGGAAAAGACTGGGAAAAGCGAATGAATAGAAATGCAGTTTACAAAAAAACATGTCAAGAAATTCTTAAGGCACCCAAGTATGCAGCCAAGTTCAGAGTATTTAGGATTTTTGCATGTATGTGTTTGCATAGGTATTTTTCCTCCAGTATATAGCAAATTTTAGAGGAGTGATGGAGAAGAGACTGGTAATTGGGAATGGTTTTGGGTAATGTAATGAACTGGCAGATTTTAAATACTTTGATGAAAATGTTGTTGGGGGGGGGGGGGACAAACAAATGACTGTAAGTTAAGGAAATTATTTTTTTCATCTGGGATATAAGATTTGAATTTCCTACACATAATAAGACCATAATAAATTTAATGCCCTTGATTGCCAAAAAAGGCAATTATTACAATTTGGAATCAAAATCTAAACCAGATGTAACTGAAGTATTGATTATTTTAAAGTCGATAAAAAGAATTGGAAGTGTGCTCTTTAGAAAAGGAAAGGGGCAAATTTCATAGAAATGGAATTTGTGAGAATATTACATGCAGAATGATGTTCTGGAGGAGTGAAGTTTAAGGGAAGGCAGTAATTAGTGATATGTTGTAGTGAATGAAAATTGTATAAAGAAAACATTTATGTATACTGCATGATCATGGAAAATGCTACTGTGTGGTTTTTCTTTTTTACTTAATTTTGTGTATGTCGTCATTACCATTTAAATGTGATAATTAGTTGCTTAAAAAGCTGCTCTAATGAAACTCGGCATAATATACATGTTACATAGCCAAATTTACATTATTTGGTAAGCTCACGTTTTACAAACGAGGGCTTAGTTGTGCTGCTTTGAAATGAAAACTCATTCTTAAAGAAAGATGTAACAGCAGCAATGGCCCTATATTTGGCAGGCTGTGGCTGAATGAGGAGCACAACATGATGGAGAGAGGAGATTAGCATGATGATTTAAAGCTGCATAATACGGATGTGCAGCAGCGCTCTCTAAAGTTACTCAGTAGGACAGCCTTGCAAATCTTGGTTAATTTTATGGCATAGACAAATTATGCCTGGCAGCACATTACTTACTTCTCTTCTTTTATATAACCCTTTCCAGAAAAATTAAACCCCAAAAAAGGATACCTGTTTGACTATGACACATATAGCATAGGTGTGACTAGCACTCCCAGGGCTGGAAGAGCTAGCTGAGTGTGGGAGAAGAGTGAATGGGGTTAATCCCACTCACCTCTGAGGGTGGGAGTGGAAGGGCTTATGCCCAGAAGCACATGATCCACTTGAGCTTCTTAGTGAAGTCTAAAAAACAATGGAGGAGTTTCTTTCAAAAGGGGTATCTGTGGGCTCACCTCATCCTACCCATGTAAGAGTCATGCTTAGTGCCTATTGCACACCCAACCTGTGAAGCATTATCTGAGCATGTGGAGGAAAGGCTAGGCTTAATGTAGAACCCCCCCCCAACCCCAGGGTGGATAACTACACCACTCCTTGGGCTTGACTCGCTGAGTGGGAAAAATGCTCCATAGGGCTGTTGTCTCAAAGGGAATGGGTGAGTCAGTGGAGTGACTGGGGAAAGCATGATGGTCAGGTGTGGGTAAAGGAGAGAAATTGCATAAGGGCAGCATGTTCTTTAATGAGAAAAGCAGAATGGAAAAGATTTATGGCTACAGTGTGCCAAAGGAAAGTATTTGGATTAATATGTTTTGTCTTTTTGTAGTACATTGCTATACAGTTTATTCTGGGGGTGGGCACAGTTGAATAAGTATTTCTGTAAGTCACCCATAAAATATGTAATTTGCATACTTGTGTGTGCGTGCCATTACCTGTGGTAGAAGGGCATCCTATTGAGGATATGCTCACTGAGTGCTTTGATAGGCAGCAGCTCCTCTACAACCCTGAATTCGATAAAACAGGTAACAGAAAACTAATGAATGGAAGAACTGAAGAGCCGAGCAGTTTTTGCAAGCACAGGGAAATTGTTTAGAGCATATGATATATTTACGTCTTCCATTACAGAGGAAGAAATTAAGATCTGGACATCTCTTTAGCAGATTTCACCTGTCTTAAGGAGTAGAGCAAACGTGATAACAGGCCATAAATGTAAATGCAAGATGGGTGTGTGTGTCTGCATGCCCATGAATGAGAGAAACAGAGGGAGAGCCTAACATGCATTGTACACCAATAATATTTTCTTTGTTTGCCCTTTCCTTGATACATTTTGACACATTGGCTATGTGGTTCTAATCCATTTCATCTTTGCATCATTAGGGATTTATTGGTATGTGTGCATGAGTGAATGGCAGACATTTGATATTGATAAACAGGTATTAGAAGAATGAAAAAAAATAATGTTAAAAATTACTGCTGTTTGTAATTCAGGAAAACTGGGGACTTTGTTGTCACTATAATATTAATTTCTTACAGCTCTTATTTTTTCATTGGTATGTTTTCATTTTCATAGCCTTGTTTCCCTAACATTATGACGTTGCAGAGCCAGTGACTGTTGCAGTCATTTTATGTTTGTATAATGAGATTTTAGATGAAATGAGTGTGAAATACAGAGTGAAACCAGATCCCTTTACTTGTTGAGCGTTTCACTTCTGTTTACGTGATGATACATTGGCAGTTCTCTTTTGCTGCTATGAACCAGACTATTTTTTATCAAAATTGGCTATTAATGGCTGTAAAATTAATATAAAATGTGTCCTGTAGCTGCAGACGGCATTACTTGCTCTGAATGACTAGAGAGTGGCAAGATCCTTGTAATTTTTGTCACTTACCTTTCAAAAATACCAGTGCCACTGTTCTGCAATTAGGAGCGTACTTGGAGAAATATGCTTTCCAGCTGCTGTTGAAGAAGGTCTGTACATGCACTTGTGCACTGCCTCTATATATGTAGCTGAAATACTGCACAGGTATTGCACACTGATAGTGCATGAGACATTGTTCATGTTTTAAATAGGAAAAAATAGTACAGTAGCTGTTAACTGAAACAGCATGTGAAACCTCCCTTTCCACTGGCTGTTTATTCAACATCAATACAGCCACTTTAGGAGCCAAATTACTAAACAGGCTGCCAATTAGGCTTGCAGTCAGCTGGATAGATTAGTGGCTAAGAGAGACTGATACAAGATTTTCATCTCTTGAGCCAATTATGCAAGTGAATTACAATGTAGTGTGCACCTTGGAAGATTTACGGTTACAAACTGATTCTGTTGTGACAGCATAAGTAAGAAGCAGGGTAGGGGGTAAGGGTTAGCAGGCCATGGATTGCAGAAATTGCCAAGTAAAAGAAGCTTCTTCAAAAAGGGGATTTAAAGGATTTATTGCTGCCAGGAGTGATGTAAAAGGAAATAGCTATGGCACAAAATGCTATCATGCCATCTTTCCACTTAAATCTTGGAATCATGTAACTGTACAAAGTAAGGATCCCTGGTGGGGATTAAACTGGCTCATAGATTTTATTTCTTTTGTCCTCCAGATTAGAGCACTATTAAAGAAAACATGAATTTCATAATTATTATCAGTTGTTTCACAACTACAGTGTAGAATTGAGAGAAATATATTTTAGAGAGTGCTTGCTACTTGAAAAAGTTGTGTTTGCTAACATTTTTTGTCAGTAGCAAGGAATGGTTTATACTGTTTTTTTGTATCCCTTTTCATGTTGCTTAGTCAGAATCAGAGGAGGACACAACTAAAAGACTATGTATTTCTGACTGTAACTAAATAAATAAAACAACCAGGTTCCACTGTTTTTGTTTTTTGAACAAGAAAACTCAAGCTGGTTTGAAGTCTAAATATTGTCATCTAATGCTTTTGGAGCCTGACTGCATGTGTCTTGCATCTTCTGTAATTAAGTTTAGCAACAGAGGGATGATGCTTTTCATCCTACATCACAGCAGAAGGCTCATGGTGTTTTTCAAAAGAGCCGTCAGGATATCAGATCATGCCATCTAACCTTTCCCTGACTTGTAGTACAGCAACAGAAGTCTGATTTGGTCAGGAATTAAATTCCTTCACAACTGTGCCCTTATGACCTCAAATATAAATTTGATAGTTAGATGATAACTGTTTTCAGATTTTTTTTAACTTTTCATCATTTGATAATTAAGGGAAACTCTCAAATCTCCATTTTGCTTAATGATTTTTGTCTCATTAAATCATAGCCCTGGACCTTAAATTCAACCAAGTTCAAAGCATTATTTAAATAGTGGGAGGTATTTGAAGATGTAATACTTTACACATCTTTCCTGAGTGACCAGATGACTTGTATAATTTACACAAATACATACCTCCTAGGATAGTTGCATCAGAAATAGTCTAGGAAAAGTATATTTTTAAGTCTGCTAAGTTAAGCACCATTATTTTCCATTTGTGTTTTGTGTTTTCCACCTTTGTTTTTTTTTCTTATTTTGATTTAATGGTTGATAACAGAAGAGCTGCAACTACAGAAAGAGCTGCATTAGACCACCTTTTGCCATGTGTATCATCTGGCAAGATGACAGCTCCTCTCTTGAAACCAGTATAAATTTAGGAGTGTCCATAATTCAATTTAGATGCTTAACAGCCTAAAACGTTTGGAAGGTAGCAGAAAATGGTGTCATTTTATTAAAAATATTCCTATCAAGTAACAGCTCTCTGAGAAAAAGTAATTGCAGTGTTTACCTCTTTGCAGAGTTAGTAAAATATTATATTATCTCTATCTGGAAAAGGAAACGTTTATATTAAAAATGGACTAGCATATATTTTAAAGTTATTAAAGCATTGACAGTAATGAAATGTAACTGTTTATTGGCTGCTAAGATCATTTCTGAAGGATTGTTTGTGAGTTATACTTATTGACTGTTTGTCTATAATAGTTTATAGTTCCTGCCATTATTAGAACATTCTTCCCTGCAGCCTTTGCACATGATCTTCCAGGATGTGGTCTAAACAGAACAACAAATAGAACCAAATAAGCAACAAATCCATTACCAGTATACATTAGTCATGGTTGTATGGTGATTTTTTTTTGTTTGTTTTTGTTGGGGTATTGCATTATTTAATTAGATCTTCCAATGGATTTCAAATAAAGCATTTTATTGCCTATTGGAACAGTGTGTGCTGGATTTGTTGCTTATTATTATAACATTCTCAGCTGCTGCTTTTATTTTTTTTGGCTTTATTGTTCATGTTCTAATCTGTTTTTGTGTTACAAAGTCAATGAAGTTTAAATAAAAAGAGAGCAGCAAAACAGTGTTTCCTGGCCAGTAGGTGGTGGACTTCAGCTGTTTACTTACTGCAGTCTTTTATTTAGTTAGTTTGGGGGGAATGTTACTCCCACTAGGCTAGTGACCAGAATTCAGGTGAGACCAGCTTTGAAGTATTTATGCAGCCTGGGAATAGTTTAGCAGGACACCAAGGAAATTCTACACCTTTTCTGTGGTAATTGCCCTAGGATCTTTTAACATCCTCCTGGGTTGCCAGAAGCTCAGGTAGGTAGTACGTTATTAGTTTTAAGGATGTCGCTTCTTGTACATCACAGTGTTATACCGCATTGTCAGTATTATGACATAAATCCAAGCACCATATGTGGAAATAGAACTCACAATCTTCTGACTGTGATACTGGGCTCTTTTTTCACATTGTGGTATGTCAGATTTGACGGAAAGATTCAGACACCAGGATGCATGCTGTTGTATCTGTACAATTTGCTGATATGGCAGCAACTCAGAGGCAGTATACAGTCATATTGCTTCCCACATGCACCTTAGCTTTATGAGTATAAGCTACACTGGATGAAAGGCAAGTATGCATCCTGGTAAGCCACTGAAAGAGTATTTGTATGTTTTTCTCAATAATGTGCTTCTCCATTCCACTGAGGTGAATCCATGTGAACCTTCTCTGATTTTATTTATTTATTTTGCGTAAAAGGCATTTTATGTTTATGTCCATGAATATCCAGAAAAAAAAACACATCAACAAGGTCCAGCTTAAACTTTCATTTCAGCACAGTACAATTAACTTGCATATCACAGTCATATTTTTCATGTATGTATGGTTATTAATTTGGATGAAAGTGTGAAATAGAGGAAGGAAAGAATGGGGCACCTTGGAGTTGTAAATTAAGCACATTTCTCAGCTGTCCAGATTTCCACAGAATGCCCAGATTTTTGCCTCATATGTTTGGTCTGTTGCTCATAAAAGTTTTGTTTTTCTCTGCCAAACCATTGAGGACTGGAGTGGATTGAAGTCACTAAATGATGACAGATGTTTGAGATTATAGGTTCATAGGTTCATAGATAGGTACTAAGCTATTGGCCCTAGGGCCTATAATAAGCCTAGCCAAAGGTACCCTGGCTTTCGCCACCCAAGAAAATTATTTTCCTGTGCCACTGTCGAGCAGAGCCACAGAAGTGATCCCTGGGGTGAATTTCCTATCTCCCATCCAGTCATTAAGATTCTTCTTGAAGAGTGCTAATGAGGAGCTTTGTTAGATATAGATAGGTAGTTTGTTCCAGAGTATGGAAAGTCTCTGGGACATGAATCCATCCCTCCAGCATGTTCTGTTTATTGTGGTGACGAGGTTTAGGTCCCTAGAGCATGTAGCTCATAGGGATTGGGATTTCTTTAAGTGGAGCATGTCTAAAAGCTCTGGGTTTGACATAGCTTTGTGTGTTAGGCAGAGATCGCCTCTGAATAGGCGATATGCAACGGAGTAAAGCTGCAGTTTTTTGAGACGGTCTGCATAAGACATCTCTTTGAGGCCGGTAATCCTCTTTGTGAGGTATTTATGTGGCCTTTCCAGTTGTTGTAGATGTCTTGTGAGGTACATACCAAAAGGGGCATTGTACTCTATAATGGGTCTAATGAGTGGCAGTAGAGGGAACAATGACCTTTTTTTACCTGGATGAGAAACCTTTTGTGATGAGGTGTGCCACATAGAAGGATTTCCTGACTACTGTGGCGATGTGATTATCAAAGGAGAGACCACTGTCCACCTGTGTCCCAAGGTCTCTTATCACACTTTCGGTGTTAAGTAGACTACCACCTATGTGGTATTTCATGGGTACTGAGTTTTTACCAAAAGGAATGACATTGCACTTTTTGGCATTGAGCTTGAGGCCATGGCTTTGACACCAGGCATCTGTCTCAGCAAGACCGTTTTGTAGGATGTCCACATCTTTTGGAGTTTTGATTATGGCTCCTAGTTTGCAGTCATCTGCGAACTTCGTTAGCCAAAAACCTTCTGTGTTGGCCTTTACTTCAGAGAAGTAGATACCAAACAGGAGAGGACCCAGGACTAAACCCAGTGGTACTCCACTTGTCACTGGTCTGAAGCTGGATTTGGAGTTTGCTACTTTCACAGTGTGGGTTCTGTCAGTGAGCCAGTTGGCAACCCATCTTGTGACATAGGGATTTATACATAGTTTACTGAGTTTATCTATAATTCCAGAGTGGGGGATGGTGTCAGAAGCCTTGGCAAGATCTAGATAGGCTGTGTGAACCACCTTACCCTCATCTACGGCTTTGGTGACTGCTTCAAAGAAGTCTGTCAGGTTTAGGAGACATGATCTGCCTTTTGCAAACCCGAACTGGGTGGGGTCCTGAGTTTGGAGATTACCAATGTCATTGTTTATAAGTTCCATGATGATGTGCTCCATAGCCTTGCAGACCAGGCAGTAGTTTCCGGGGTCTGTGGTGTCTCCCCGTTTGTGGAGTGGGATAACTGTCGCTGTGCGCCATTCAGTGGGCACATAGCCTGAGGTGGCTATGATTGAACATGGTACTTAGGTGGGGTGCCAGTTCGTTCTGTAGTTCATGCAGAACACAGCCTGGGATATCGTCAGGTCCCATGGATGCTGTGTTCTTGGCTTTGGATAGTGTGTTTTTTACCTGTTCAGCCATGATTACAGGAACTTTGCATTCTTCTGGTATAGAGATGGGCCCTTTAGGGGATGACAGAGAGGTAAAGTTAGCCCTGAACCTATCTGCCAGGATGTTGGCAATATCCGTTGGTTTTGTTTATTTAGTGCCATTGTGCTGTAACTCAGAGCAGATCTGATTGTTGCCATTGAGATTCTTGACATAGCTATAGAATGCTTTGTGGTTGTCTTTAGAGTCAGTGGCAATTTCGTTTTCATAACTAGCTTTGGCGGATTTTATGAGGGATCTCAGCTTCTTACTGAAGCTGACCAGGGAGTTTCTCCAATCATGGGATTTTACTCTTTTTTGCAACAGTTTCTTTCTTCTGTTGTTGAGTTTGTTTATGGCAGGGGACCACCAGATTGGCTTCCTTTTTTTGGAGGATAGCATCTTGGTCCTGTTAGGGATTGCACGATCCATGCACTCATGTAAGTGCTTATAAAGTGCATTTGTGTAGGATTCAGCAGTCATACCTCTATTGTCCGTCAGCATGGGTGTCGTGAAGTTTGCCACTTCTGTCTTAAGAAGTGTGAAGTTGGCTTTGGGGAAATTTTTTACTGTGGTTTCCCTGATGGGGGGGTGGGGTAGGGATGTTGATGTCTAGGGTGATTAGCTTATGGTCGGATCTGGCCAATGAGGAATTGACCTCTGGTGTGGAGCACTGGTTGCCCATGCTGGTAATAACCAGGTCTAGGATGTTGCTGCCTCTGGTGGGGGTGTGGATAAAGTTGATCCATGGCATTGGAATTTATGAATTCCAGAAAACGTTGAGCATATCCTTCAAAAAAATGCAGTCCAGTACAAAACCTATCACTCTAGCAACATTATAAGTTTATAAGAGCAATATTTAAAAATTGTCCCTGATTTTGGTCCTTTGTCCCCTGTTATTTTCTGTTTGTCCAGCTTTTTGTGCTTAGATGTCGAAAAGTATGAAATTAAGTGACAGCAGCATAGTTATACAAATGATCTGTATCATGTGTCCAGTTTGTTTCAATCACTCTTAATATATTGGGCCTTACTTCATACTTTCTGTTCTTGGTATTGTAAAACTACAGTAATGTTTTTAATGTATAGAAGGTAAGAGGAGAAATGCATCAAACTACTGGCATACAGCATGCTATAGATATTGGTCACGGAAATACATTTTCCCCTGTGAGTGATGTGTTTTAAACTGGGCCCCATCTCAGTGCTTCCTTGTATTGTGCATTCCTTAATCGGGCCACTCTGACTTTAGAATAGTGTTTTTGTTAGGTTTGTAATCTGCCTTTCAGCAGTACAATGGGACTGGCTCAGTGACTTGTTTTAACAAATTGTAATGTTCTTTTTCCACCTCCCATTATTAGAAAAAGGAGAGGTAGCTCACTTTTTAAACACTGTTATCCTTTGTAAGTTTAAAAAGAATGGTAGCTCACTTACACTGTTATCCTTTGTAAGTTTAAAAAGAATCAGCCTAAAGATGATGGTAGAATGCATTTTTTTCATAGGTGTGTACTAGGCCAATGGCCCTGGAGCCTTTACAAGCCTAGCCCATAGACATGCCCTGGCATCATTCCACCATTAGTTCCTGGTGCCTCTATCAAGGAGAGCCACTGGAGTGATCCCTGGGGTGAACTTTCGATTTCCTATCCACTCCTCAAGATTTCGCTTGAAAAGGGCCAAATGTTTTGTTAGTTTTGGTGGATACTTTTTTTTCCCTTATGCCTTCCAACCATTGAGCCTCCTTCCAATTAAATATGAGCCATTCCTTCCCCTGTCGAGGAATTTTACTCAGAATCAAGATTAGAGCTTTCTGGAGGGGGAGGTCATCATACAGGCAGCCACGAGAGTGCTTAATATTCTCATCAGCACCCCAACTATGATGATGATTTCTGTTATGGCCTAACCCAAACCCAGGCAGTGAAGTGGGTACTCTGCAGCATCACAGAGACTCATAATGCTTTCCCACGTGGATGCACACTCCTGCATATCCACTATGAAGGCTGTCAGTCATTGATAGCTTGGTCAGCCTGATGCCAATCACCAGACCAGGCATTAGCATCTGGCCCTCTCTTCGGAGGGGACAGATGTTGTACGTGGCAGGCTTCATGCTACCGTCCTGTCCCCCAGGATGGGCATGCTTATCATCCTTTAGCAGAGCATTCATGCAGCTAAGCTGGTAATCGAATTTGGGCCACCTGGATCACTGTGTTATGCTTGTACTCAACAGTTGCCAAGACTTTCTAGTCACTTGACCAGAACCTCCACAGGTGTTTACAGGTCACAGGCATGTACTTCTACGTTCTTTTATTTTCAACCTCACATCTCCAGTACTGTGGGCTAGGGCGGCCACGGTGGTGCAGCAGTTAGCGCTGCCTCACAGCAAGAGATTCTCCGGTTCGATCCTCAGCTGGGGTGCCTTCTGTGTGGAGTCTGCATGTCCTCCCTGTTGTCGCGTGGGTTTCCTCCCACACCCCAAAGACATGCTGTAAACACTGTAAATTGGCCCGAGGCATGAGTGCGTGCATGTGTGTGCCTTCCGTAGAAGGTTGGGCGCCAGGCTGGCAACTCGACACTGTAAAACTCCACTGCCAATCATGAGCGGACAGGTGATCTGCCGTGGTGACCCCTAACTGGGAAAAGCTGAAAGAAGGAGAAGATCTCCAGTACTGAGGGATAGCTTTTTGGAAGTTTTAAGCTGTCTTATGAGATATCAGAAAAGCCCTCTGGTGAAACATTCATAGCAGTAACCTTCGTGTGTGCAAGCTGGATATTTTGCCTGTACTGGTAGTATAGTTATTCTTCTTGTGAGCTGCATAGTTTTTGTTCGTTAATAAAAGAGTATTTTCTGTTTGTTAATTATCTTTCATCTTTATTTTTGTATTTATTCTGTAATGACTAATTACCTAATATAAACAAATCTCTCCGCATCTCTTTATAATATTGAAATGTATCCGCTTCTAATAATCTATCATTGCTGGATTCTCATCATGTAATGTGTGAGAGGTGGGGAATATGTTACATTATTTATCATCTAGCTTTACATTTCTAGGTCTACTTGTCAGGGAAAGCTTGTCATAATGATAAGCAAGCTCCTCCTACTTTCACCACCTTCATCTCGTGGTCCTGGACTTATCTATAACTAAGGAGGAGGTATATTCACTGTCCAAAAAAGGCCCTTAAGCAACACACAGTTTTGACGCTTCCAGTGCTTGCTAAGTCACCCAAGAAGACATATACCCTTCCAGCCTCCATTCTGAGACTGCTCATAGAGAAAGGCTTCTGTGAGTTCATCCTGAATTCAAAAGCCACCACAAGAGTACCAGTGGGTTCTGAACATGGTCATTTTGGCCATGTTCTAGATCCCATGATTTCTCCCCCAAGAAAGAGATAAATATGCAGACCAGTCCATCTCAGTGTATTTTTTGGAAAAATCTCATCCTCTACTCAGATAGGCCGTCAATGTCATTGCATCTCTGGCGGAAGGTCAGTAGATTTTACTTTTGGATCTTTCTAGTCCCAGAGGAGAAGGATGCTTTCTTTCTCATTCTGGATTTTGGCATTTTGTAATAGTACTTTCATTATGTCCATTTCCTGATGATCACCCTACCATGTGACCATGCTTTTTCTCCTGCATGTTACCTTGATCGTGCTGTTGGACAAGATGAATTCCTTTTGACACATGAGCATTCGGAATCCGTATGTCTCCTAGTTCTTGTTGGGGTGGGGGGCGTTACATCTAGTACAAAGTGTTGCCTTTTTGAGCTTTCTTCACTACCCAGTGTCTTCACCAAGGTGTTGGTTACACTGGCTACAGCCTTAATGGAGAAGGCCCTACTGGTCTTCCCATACATGGCTGATCAGTTGCTGTTTTCCCCAACTGGGGTCTCTTAGGAAATAGCTGTTTTGTGGGCATTTCACTGATTGCAGTTCTTAGAGATGATCATAAATAGTAGGAAGTTTTGTGTGGCTCATGCTCAGGAGAAGGTCTTTATTAGTACTGAGCCACTTTTTTATTTCAGTTGTTACTACCTATAAAGTGGGCAGAGGAGTTTATGGTCTCAACGCCCTAGGTGGATGCAAAGAGCAGTGTCAAGGCTCAGTCACTGCTGCTTCTTCTGGACTTAGTGGCTATTGGTGTCCTTGTGGTACTATTTGTATGCCTGAGGATGTGGATTATGCACTGGGCTATGAGATGGCATTGGCTGCATAGCACCTTGAACTTGCTTCTGGTGTGAGACAGTTTTTGTCCGGTCCAGGAGGGGTAGACAAGTCTCAGCAGCCTTCTAATGGATCTTCATTTTTGGAAACTGAGCCTTTTAAAGTGTAAAGGTGATAGATGGAGAGCTCATTTTCTTGCATAGTATGATGATTTGAGACTGGAGAACTTGCCTTCTTTCCCCACTAATGCAGGGAATTTGGTGCTCCTTGGAAAGAGATACATCAGCAAGCTGGAGCTGAGAGTCCAGACTCTAAATGCCTTGAGCAAGAAACTGCTGCCATGGCCTCTCCTGTTCCAGTCAGATAAACAGTCCATTGTGTAGTGCCTAAACAAGCAGGTGAGCCCAGTGTCTTCACCCTTTGTTTAAAGGTGATGCTCATCTGGCAGAGGGCTATATACAGGGGAGTCACTTCTACTAATTCACATTCCCTGGGAGGTGCATAAGTTGGTATATGTTTTGAACTGCTTCTCCAGTCCTCTGCTTTCCTTGTTGTTTCAGAGGCTGCATCTGGTTAGGATCTTCTAGATGTGGAGCACTCTAGAGGTAGAACTATTTAAGTTACCCCTCTTACTTCTGCAGGCCAAGGGAGAGGTATCAGTGGATTAGTTCTCCCACCTGAAATGTGAGGTTCCTGTATTCTGTACTTCATTTCAGAGTTTAGGGAAGAATGACCTAACCAGTTAATTGAGGTAATATGCCAAGTAATTTTTGGTTTAGAAAGATATAAATGGAATTGCGTTGCTTACTGCTGTAATTTAGACTTATTGTGTGTTGTTCTGTAAATATTACTGTATTCTAAGTGAATTATACATTGTGTAGAAACAGTTTGCTTTCACTAGTACTACTTTCCTTAAATACAGTAAGCTCAGACGTACCATTAAAAACACACCTGCCTACTCTTGGTTAATAATGCTAGCCATTAGAGAGTTCTTACCTCTTAACTATCCAGATTTTCGCAGAATGTCCAGATTTATTGCCTTTTTTTTCTGTTTTTTTTGTCTGTTCCTCATATTTATGGTTCGTTCACAAATCATTGGGGGGTTGAAGCCACTAAATAATGAGTTACATCTGAGATTCAGACTTTATCATAGCTCTCAGTGAATCAGGACAAATCCAGAAGTAATCAGAGACAGTCGAGTGCCTTGTAAAATATTAGTACTATTAATCTGAGTCTTGACAAAATAAGAGGATGTGAATTAAAATAACATTTCTGAAGTAAAAAGTCTATAACTCAGTGATTTTATTGTTTATTAAGTATAATTCACCACCTTTTCTCCAAAAGTCACCAGTTCTAGGAGGAATTAAGGGTGGCAGAGCTAATTTGAGTCAAAATCAGGGGCATCCCTAAAAATCAGAGACAGGTAAGAGGTATGGACTACATGTCCTTTAGAAAGTGAATGTTAACATAAATCCTGTAAATTAGATCCTGGTAGAAGGCATATAAATAAATGTGATTTCAAAGAGAGCATAATGTCACCCTGTCATGAACGTCTGACTAGTACTGTTAAGGATTTGTATGGAACTTTAAACATGATAATTATATGTACAACTACAGCAGTAATATTGCTGTATAGAACAATTAAAAAAAAACAGTAAACATTTTTTACAGCTATGCGTATTCCCCAGTAACGACAACTGACATTTCTTTAGGTTCAGCCTAGGGATACCTTCAGGCGTCTAACATTACTTGTGCACATTTACATTAATAATTACAAAAGTGTGCTACTACTTATAGAGGCTGATGAACGGTTTTGTCTTATAACTTCAATGATGGGGAGCACAGCTACATTGATACTTGGTGTATGTTTAGTGCAGTGCAAGAGATATCATTCATATACTGTTTATATTGTCATAAATTTCATGTTTCTCTAAATATCTCAACAAGTTATTGGTGTAGACAGAATTGCCTAGCCTCATATGAACGATCACGTCTGTATGATTAACATGCTGCTGTGACAGTATGTGAGTAGCTTGAGTGGATATTGAGGTGTTGTAAGTTGTTTGCAAAACATTACAGAAATTAATATTTACTGTGTTTATTGTAAATTAGAAAATCCAGACATACACTCTTTTAAATGCTACCACAATAGAGATTGTTTTTTTTTTTTCTGAACAGTTTGCCATTTACACTTTATTAGTAACTTTTATGGTTAATGTATATATGTATCTATGTATCTGTCCATCTGTCTTTTTTACTGGGAAAGTCTGACTGGAATTGATCCCATTTTCAGCAGAGGCCTGGGGAGGAAAACACCACCATTATTACAGATATAAGCACAGAAAACATTACAAAATACATACATAAAGTAACAAGTTTTTCATTGCACAAACAGAAAAAAAGCTGTACAGTTTTTACAATTACAAAATACAGAAGATATCCACTTTACAATATATATATTAAAACATTGTGGATCAGATATGTGTGTACATTAAATGTGTATGTACAGCTTAGGATCTACAGTTGAAATGTCAAACAGTACATGCTGAAACTGAATATATTCATTTACTAGAAAGAGATATATGTATCGTTAATATGTTAGAATACATTTGGATGTTATATTTAACTGTTTCAAAAATGGAATTTTCAGGAGTAAAGCAAATATTTTACAGATTGTAAAGAGGTTGTAGTTTTGGACCTTAATTTATTTTATAAAGAATATTAGTATGCAATGGAACATGAGACAGAAGCAGAGATGTTAGGTGAGATAGGGATGGGAAAAAAGGCTGGACGTATATGGGTTAGAAGGAGGTTAGGTATGTTAATGTTAATGAGTACTATTTATATACTATCTTGGAGCTATGAAAAAGCGGGACATTAGTTTGAACTGTGAGAATGTAATTTGCTTTTTTCAAAATTCTCGGAGTGCAATCATTGGAAGGTAAGAGTACAAACTTTCACAATTCCATTGCTTTCATGTTCACCTGGGAGTGACAATGTGGTTAGGCATTTATTACTTTACTAGCCTTAAGTGTTCTGTTCAGTTCTGTTCACTTCATTTAAAAAATACAGCTAGGCAAGTTTTTCTTCCAGGGCACCCTGCAAGTAAGTCTGGAAATGGATGCAGTTTTATTCCCTTGAAAGAGAATGTTACTTTGTGTTTCAACTCTTTCTGCTGATTTCTAGGGTAACTCTGAATATTCAAAAGATACCCCAAAATAATTGTAGTGACCCCTTTTTGGCCCAGGCAGGATTGGTTCTTCCTTCCTGTGGAACTGGCCAAGGGCAAATACCACAAGCTTCCTCTCAGACTGGATCTACTCACACAAGACAAGGGGAGTTTGATACACCCCAATATCAGTCAACTTCAACTGACTGCCTGGATGATTCAGTATTAATATGTTTTGGGGACTTATTTCATGAAGATGAGCAGCAGGTGCTAAAGGAGGTAAGAAAGCCTGCTATTAGAAAAAGTGGAAGCTATTTTCTAGCTGATTCCTAACCAAAAAGCGGGGATTTTGTACCACTGTTGCTGAAATAATTGTGTGAGTTAGTTTGCTTTGGCCTTGTTTTTTCCTCTGTAAAGGTTCATCTTGTGGCCATTTCAGCATATTTGCCCGTGCATCCTTTTCTTTCATCTTCATTTGTTGTCATACAGTTCCTGAAAGGTTTTTTACATCTGAAACCCCCCTCGTAAACAGGTTGCCCCTCCTCGGGTCTCAACTATGTGCTGGAGAAATTTAGTATGTTACCTTTTGAAGCTGCTCATCAGTTTATTTAAGGGTTTTCCCTTGGAAACCTGTACTCATCATTGCTTTGACATCTGCAGGAAGACTGTCTTGAGTTGTAAGCTCCCATGGTTGGTGAACTCTATATGATTTTCTATAGGGATGGAGTATCTTTAAGAAAATAACTCTCATTCATACCTAAAGTGGTCTCAAAGTTTGCTTTGATTCAAACCATCGGTTAGCCAGCTTTCTACCCAGAACCTAAAAACCAGAAAGAAGATTCTGCATACTATGGACGTGTAGGCAGTTCAGATACTATCTTGACAGAACTAAACTCTTTAGAAAAGCTGATCAGTTATTTATTTATTGTCCATGGGTGAAAAAGGGACACCCTGTGTTTAAACAGACACTTTCCAGGTGGTTGGCCTTGGCTGTTGGGTTTATATTATTCCCACTATGGCACATCCATTCCTGGCAATATCAAGGCACATTCCACTAGAGCCTTGTCTTCTTCAATGGCATATTGGAAAGGGATAGATTTTACAAGTATTCTGGAGGTAGCTACATGTCCCTCTGTACATACTCTACAAAGAATTTCAAAACTGAATTCCTCTTTTAGGCTGAGGTCAGAATTTGTAAGACCATTCTGCAGGGACTCCTGGATCCATATCCACCCTCCTCCCAAGGTGGCTAGGCTTTGGTATCCAAGCCATATAGCCTAAGGTTACTACAGCATTGAGCATGATGAACATAGTACAGTTGTGTAAGTTGCACTTACCTATAACAGTAGGTATTGAAATTCCTCGCTGCTGCAGCACCTACCTTCACCCCCTACTCTTGTATATGGTTGTAGTTGGAATCTAAAGTAGGGTTGTACTTAGTTTCTACTTTGTATGGTGTATTGTTAATATTGATTAGTTATTTCTATCTGTTAGACTGTTTTCTCATTGAATGGTCAAGAATGTCCTGAAGAAAGCTTCAGTCTGACTGCTGATTTCCCTCCACTGGATCGGTAGTCAGAGTGAAGTGTGTGTGTGTTTGGGGGGGTGCAGGGCTTTTTGAAGCTGTCTGGTCATTGTTTCATGGATAGGGAACAACCTATATAGCCTAAGGGCTATTACAGTGTTGAGGAATCCGAACTGCTACAGTTACAAGTAAGTGCAACTTACACAATTGTACTAAATGGAACCCTCTAATATATATTGGGCAATTATCACACTGAGCTAAATCAACAAGGAAGGTTAGCCTAGCCCTGAGTCCTTTATCATTCCATTGTCCCCAACACCCTAATGTAATGATGCCGGCTTGAAGCTTGCTTGTTGTTTGTGACTTTAGTTCCCCCACCCTAGCACTTTGAAATGTGATGATACTGTTTGAGTATGGATGTATTACTAGTTAAAGAATGCTCTATTCTTGTACAGTTTTCTTGGACACCCATTATTCCATTTTTCTACTTAAATAATCACCATTTCAGTTCATTGAAGTATTTGTCTGTGGAACAGATCAAATCATGTCAGATATAATTTCTCTTCAGTAAATAATAAAAGCAAAATATTGTGCTCAGCTTTTATTTTAATGTTGTGGAATAAGGCACAACAGTATGTTTTTCTTTCATCCAACCTGTGTGTTATATTGTGTTGCCCTTTACTGGCACTTAGAGATGTTTTAGCATCAAGCAGAAGCTGATATATTCATATTTAAGTACCTTGTCTTTTTTTTTTACTTCCAGGAAAAGTGATGGCGTTGTTTATTTTGCAAGGATTATATATATGGCATTCCATGAGTGCACCTTCATTTAAAACTAAGACCATTGCTGTTTAAAATTGGCAAAAAGTTTTAACTTTATAACTGGGTTTCAGCAAAAAACAACATTATTCCTGTTTTTCAGCTGCAATTTTTGAATTCTAAGCTCCAAATATGAAGGAGAACAGGTTTCATTGCAATTTCCTGGATAATGTTAAGCAAGTCATCTGTACTTGTATTTTTAGCCTGCTTTAGTGTTTTTTTCTGTCTTTCCTTTTGTTAAAATTCTTCTGCAAAACTAGTCTCTGCTCTGTGCTCCATGATAGCTCAGTGATGAGAGAAAATCCCTATCTGGACACTTCTATTCCCAACCTTCATTATGTACTGTCTTCAAGTAGCTAGCCAGGTTGCTTCCTTTTCTTTTTAATGCATTCTTTGAAAGAGAGAGGAACTGGTTCAAAAGTAGGGTGTTTGTTAATATGGAGTCTATGAAATTTGTCAATTTCCCCCACCTCTTCCAGGCTTTCCTATATACAGTGATGTGATATATGTCCATAAATCCTTTTACTTGTTCAAAAGTCTGCATCGACTTTTGAGGGCTACCTGTGGACTGTATACGATCCTGTGCTTGTCCTGAATGCAGCCATCAGCTGCTGATGTAGCGAGTGAAGTTTGCCTTTCATAATGCTAACCTCTTCTGTGTAGCCTAAACCTAGCTCATTAGAATATTTAAAAATGTAAAACAAGTTCAGCAGTGAGTGACGGAGTATAGCAGATCAAGTAAACAGGAACAATCCAGGTATAACTAAAACTTTAATCCACAGTATTGCAAACCACGAGTACAATACATAGAATGTTGCAGTTGATAAGCGCTTTCACCCAAAAATGAGCTTCATCAGATCAAATCACTGCTACCCATGATTCCCTTATATATACATTATAAAATACCCAATTAAATTATTCAATCAAACAATCAAACACACTTCATAAAGTAATATAATTTAAAACCAATCTATTAAATGAAACAAGATATAACATCTTGTATAAATTGTATAAATTCATGTATTTCCTACAACTAGATGTGCATCATATTATCATGTATGTAGTTGCTAAAAACATTTCTATTATGACGCCTAAGTAAAACAAAATCTATAAAACTGTATAAAAATATATAACATTATAATGTATATATAAGGGAATCATGGGTAGCAGTGATTTGATCTGATGAAGCTCATTTTTGGGTGAAAGCGCTTATCAACTGCAACATTCTATGTATTGTACTCGTGGTTTGCAATACTGTGGATTAAAGTTTTAGTTATACCTGGATTGTTCCTGTTTACTTGATCTGCTATACTCCGTCACTCACTGCTGAACTTGTTTTACATTTTTACATATTTACGAGTGATTCAGAGTATCTTTTCTATATAAGGCAGCCTTTGGTACGTTTATTTATGCTGTTCTATTTATTCTTGCCTTAATAGAAGCAGATCAGCCAGTATTTCCAACGAAACAACGTATATATTGTATACATATATCGTATACATACGAGATGCAGAGAGAATCAAGCGAAATTGATATAGAGCTTGACTATGAGCCCCGGGGTGTAGACCTGGGCTCATCAGCTCTATTGGTAAAAAGATTTGAACAGCAGCTACAGTGTTCGAGAGATGCATCTTGGCAGCTGAGTAACGTGCCGCATACTGATGACGACAATGCGCCGACAATGGATTTGGAAAGACTGCAACACATGTTGGACAAGATAGAGAAGGATTTTGGTCGTTTGAAGAGATTGCAGACGCAACGGATGCACTTTCAATATTGCTTGGAGCAGCGTATAGTGCCAAGAGGTCTTCGCGTCTTTAATATGCCGAACCAGGGGGAACAACATCCGGAGCTGATGACGAAATGGCAGCAAATCAATTTGGAGGTCAGTAGGCAATACATGCAACTACTGATAGACTATTTTATGCCTGAGGAGGACGATTTAAAAACCAGTATAAAGAAACAAAGATCGGACATTTTTAGTATGTTTTCTGATACATTGACTATACCTCTGTTTGAAAGTTTACTGGACGGCGTTTCGGCGCTAGAACGTAAACTTCTCCAACAGAAGCAGAATAAGATTAGACGTGACCACAAAGATTTTGCATTGGGTCATGTCTTTGTATGGCCTAGATACGGCGATAGAGAGGGTGTTGGAGTTATTGATAGAAATAATGGACAGAATAGGGAAGTTAATGACAGTCAATTTGTTCCTGTTGTTAGAACAATGTCACTACGAATAAGGGTATGGGATCTGCTACTGATTTAAGAGAAAATGTTATTGTTCAGGATAGGATACACAAAATGGGTCCCAATACTAATGCTCTATTGAATAGAGCATCAAGTAGGTTAACTGATGGGTCCGTAGATACTGAAGATGTGATCAGTATCATACATGCTGATAATGATATAGGAAACATTAATGATACAACAGCACAGGGGGTTACACATAATGAGTTTACAGAGATGAATTTATATCCTATGGTACAGGTTGTGGATAAGATGTTGAACCAGGATAAGACAGCTAACGATAGGGTTGTCAGACCTAAGTTAATGAATAAGAACATTAATATGATAGACACAGCTAGTGGAGAGATTCCTTTTCCCTTACCCGTGAGGAAGGACAGAGGGATGAAGAGGGGGCGGTCCTTAAGCAGAGGGCGACAGAAAAGGAAGATTTCAGAGGAGTTCCAACCACAACATACTATAAAGAAAATGTGGAGGAACAAACTAGGACAGTGAGTTCAACAAACACACTCCAAATGAATGATAGCAGTCATAGTGTTAACTCATTGGTTTGTAATATATCTAGTTATGAGTTAACATACCATGAGATAAACTTATTGAACAAAGGACTTAATTTCATCCCCAGTGGACATAGTAATCTAGCTGATATGATATTGGATACGAGGATGTTCTGTCGGAACTTAATGTTGAAATTGTTATTTCAGAATAATGTTGAAAACACTGAAATTGGAAGGGAAACATCACTAGGGTTCAAAAGGTTAAGTAGCTTTACACCGATACATCATCCACTTGTCGAGGCTTATCTAAAGTTAACAGAAGATGAGCTGCACAAATATTTTAGTGATAATATACACAGTAAGAGAAAGGATAATCTCAGTAGAATGGAGAGGGAAAGCTTACGGAATTTACAGATGAATGAAACAATAGTCATTAGACCAGCGGACAAAGGGGGACAGGTTGTAATCATGGACACTACGTGTTATCACACAGCCATGTTGAACTTATTGAACGATAAGTTCTATTTAAGAATTGATGGTGGTGTAGTGAATAAGATTATCTTAGATGTGGGGAATGTTCTATTTGATATGCTCAATGGCGGTATCATTGACAAGGAACTGTCTGAGTATTTTAGAATTTTAAACCCCTTGATTCCCTTGATACAAGGTTTTCCCAAGATACATAAGAGTGTCAGTGACCCACCCATGAGACCAGTAGTATCTGGACAGGGTTGGGTCACTGAACACATTTCTGTATATATTGAGAAACATCTACGTCCTGTGTTGAATAATAATTCTACCATACTTAGAGATTCCAAGCAGTTTTTGCTCGAACTATATGATTGTATGAGTACGATAGTGGACATTGATGAGTTGTTATTGGTTACATTTGATATTCAATCATTATTTACTGTGCTACCCAATGATGTAGGTGTTATATATATTAGAGAATACCTATCTAAGCATAGTACATATACACCAGTTTTGATAGACTTATTGACCCACTTTATGGATATAGTGTTGGGTAATAATGTTTTCATGTTCAATGATTTATTATATCAACAGCAAGCTGGGGTTGCCATGGAGTGCATGCAAACAGCTATGCGAATATGTTTTTAGCTCATTGGGA
Source organism: Protopterus annectens (assembly GCF_019279795.1). Classification (NCBI taxonomy): domain Eukaryota; kingdom Metazoa; phylum Chordata; order Ceratodontiformes; family Protopteridae; genus Protopterus; species Protopterus annectens. The sequence continues at coordinate 438,959,036 of NC_056751.1, forward strand.
GAACGAAGTCTTATTTAGAACTGAGGAATACAAACAATCCGTAGTATTCTACAGACGCTTTGTAGACGATGTGTTTATGTTATGGAGAGGGGATGTTAACACATTGAAGGAATTTCTTGAGATGATTAATAATTTAACCAATTTTTTGGTATTCACAATGAGCTACTCTACTCACAGGATAGATTTTTTGGATCCATTTATTGAAAAACTGGGCAATGGCTTAGTGAATACTGGGGTCTATCGGAAACCCTGTCACCACAATACTATATTGTCACGGTATAGCATGCATCCACATTACATATTCAAGAACATTATCAGAGGACAAGGCATGCATATATCCAGACTTAATGCTACCAACACAGGTTTTGAAACAGGGATTAATGATCTAAGAGAAAGACTGATAGAACGTGGATACAGTGTCAAAGAGATTGATAACCAGTTAAGTGATATAGATGAACTTAGACAAGGTAAAGCAGCACCATACTATGGACCAAGACCAGAGAGGGATGAGAACTTACAAGTTATAAGGAAGGAGGTTAAGTTCTCAATACCATACACTAATGATAACATGGCTCTTAAAAATATATTTAACAAGCATTGGTCAATATTATGCACAGATGATGGAATTAGACAAGTGGTAGGGGAAGAACCACGCTTTTTATTCAGGAATAAATTGAATCTTAGAAGGCTATTGTGCTATTCTAAGAAGGATGGACGACAAATAGGACTCAATTACACCAAAGCATGTGGGCACTGTAATCAATGTGTATACATTGACAGTGATACAGTGTTTCTACATCCAGATTCTCACGTGCAGTTCAAGACTCAGGTAGAAGCTACGTGCATGAGCATGAACATTGTATATCTGGCAGTATGCCAGACATGCAATGCTTTCTATGTTGGCAAAATGAATCGCCAATTTAAAGACAGAATACGTGAACATATATACCACATGAGAAAAGGTAATATACACAATGCTTTAGCCAAACATGTGGTTGAGCTAGGCAATTCACATCATTTTCTGTTTAGGGCCTTAGAACAAATAAAACCTAGTATTAGAGGTGGTGACATTAGGAACCACACTGAGGATAGAGAAAGTAAGTGGATCATGAGATTGAGAGCTGATAGGGGCTCAGGCTTGAATGAAAGAGCCTCTATAAAACCAGCTCTGAAAAAAAAAAAAAAAAAAAAAGAAGAAACATTAATGTCAAACCTAGATAGAGCAGGCTCATATTCCACCATGTTCTGTTTGTTATGTAATGGATCTGTCACTACAATGTATGTATATTATAGCTCTATATCATATAATTAATGCTATATATATTTTTATACAGTTTTATAGATTTTGTTTTACTTAGGCGTCATAATAGAAATGTTTTTAGCAACTACATACATGATAATATGATGCACATCTAGTTGTAGGAAATACATGAATTTATACAATTTATACAAGATGTTATATCTTGTTTCATTTAATAGATTGGTTTTAAATTATATTACTTTATGAAGTGTGTTTGATTGTTTGATTGAATAATTTAATTGGGTATTTTATAATGTATATATAAGGGAATCATGGGTAGCAGTGATTTGATCTGATGAAGCTCATTTTTGGGTGAAAGCGCCTATCAACTGCAACATTCTATGTATTGTACTCATGGTTTGCAATACTGTGGATTAAAGTTTTAGTTATACCTGGATTGTTCCTGTTTACTTGATCTGCTATACTCCGTCACTCACTGCTGAACTTGTTTTACATTTTTACATATTTACTAGTGATTCGGAGTATCTTTTCTATATAAGGCAGCCTTTGGTACGTTCATTAGAATATTTAGCTTAAATTTTGTCGCCAAGTGCAGTACACAGTTGGTTCTTCCATTAATATCCTAGTTTCTGCATTGTATGGTATATCATGACTGTTGCATGATATTTTCTGCTTAAAGTACTCCATACACTACAAAACTAAATGTTGATTGTTTTCTTCTTCTTATAGTGCTGACAAAGGTTAATGGGGTGATAGAATCAGGCATAAAGTAGGCAGTACTCCCTTCTTGGTTGTTTCATGGTTATCGTGAACCTATTTAAGTATGCAAATTAAAACAGCTTTGTTAAAAGCAGTCATTAAACCAGCATCACTGAACATTAAATAAAAAAAATTAAATCTGGGTGTTTCAAGTACTTGTACCTCAAAATGATTAAGCAGATGTTCTGCCTGCAGCAGTTCTAGACCTCTGCACTGCTTCTGGCTCACAGACAGAATTAAATTTGTTGCTGACAGTGGCTGGAGATGCTGCCATGTCTTTCTTAATGTTTCTTTTTCCTTAAAGTTAAGCACATGCCATTTGAGTGTTCTCCCAGAATTCAAAGTCATATATAAAATGTGTCATTTTTGCTTGTGTCATACTGCTTTACTTATACCGGTAATAGTTTATTTTGTATCACCATGTTCCTATTGCTTCAAAAAGTATCTGCAATAATTTGTGGTCTGTACCAGATACCTAATTACGCCCAGTATTGTAACTACGCAGAAAAATTGGAAAATTGATTTATACTTAGTTGGATAAATGCCAAAATCATTTCAGTTTGCTCGGATTACTATAGCCTGAATAATGAAGTGTGTATTGAAAGTCACTTCCAGATGTATATAGTGAGAAATTTTATGTAGCACATCATATCTGGCAGAAATTTGTCAGACAGCTGGAATATTTTTATACTGCATCTTTATTAATTCTTTCTCCTAGTGCCTTTAGTAGTTAACATGGTTTTGGTTTAGGGCTGCTTGTATAGCGATAAGTAGTACCTAGACACCTTGTTGTATGGTAATAAAGTGCAGTCTTCAGTTGTTTTGGTTCAGGAGCTGTGAATTGAGAAGTATGACAGACCTAGCAAGATGCTCTTCTCATCACAGTAAACTGAAAATAGTTTAACCCATAGTTGACTGCAGCCATTCTGTCTGTAAGAAGCAGTTCAGCTTCATCTTTAACTTTATTTCATTAAAGACGGTCTCTCTCACAGTTTGGAGATGTCCGTAAACATTTAAATATGGATGCATTTTGTAAAACAACCTTAGTCACTAGCATATTGTTTCAACCTCTGATTATAGCATACATGAGATTTTGGTGTATTTATAACATTTTAGGATTTTTAATCTTTGTGGCAAGAATAAAGCCAGAACAGTTTTAATATATTGGTCAGGTCCAATCATAACTAACTTGTTATATGTTTGTGACATGAACATCACATTCAAGAAATTCACCTTGGAAGCAAAGTGATACAAACATAATCTTTTGTAGTACAAAGAGTTTTAGTTTCCCCAATGAACTATTACTTTCAGAAAAAAATATAGGAGTGTCAGTTGTTTTAGTGCTTTGAAATAATATTACAGCTTTGAAGTCTGGTGGAAATGCATTGAACACTGTTCTGTAGTGGCCTCTGTTAAAAGTTGTTGCCTGGCACTGAAAACTAAAACAAAACTGTTAGAAAAATGCTTATTAATTAAGTTTACTTTTTCCCTAAGTCTGGAAAGCAGTCATGGTGTTCCTTGTACTACAAGGTGTTTTTGTAAGAAGGATACAATTAAAAATTGGATGTAAAATATTAAGGACTGTTGTGGGAATGCTGTAAATTTTAAAAACAATCTTTGTTGCTTTGGCAGTTTCAGTATTTTGACAAAAAAATGTTTCATGTTGCTGTTTGTTCAGTGTGTGTTAAGTTTATGACAACCATAGCTCTCAACCTTCCATCTCCAAAATAAGGAACACTCGCCTTCATAATGTGGAACAAATGGGCAAAATGTGGAACACATACTAATGGCTAACTAATAACTTCAACTAGGAAGGTCATAGGATGGTTAAATATGCTGGTTTTACTTATAAAGAAGATCCTTTAATGAATTAATATGATTAATTTCTATTTACCATGGATTTCACTTAAAAAATTCCTAACACTGAATGTGTGACAGACTCTTTCAATGTGGAACTTTGAGGAACTTTGAGGAACATGAACTTTTTAAGACCCCAAATGAGGTACGTTCCTCGTAATGAGGTACACTTGAGAGGTATGATGACAACTGCTATTTTTTTCAGAACCCTGATGTCTTTTGCATCTTAAAAGGCACCATTTTTAATAAACTGTCTTCCCCAGGTGCTTTCATTTTATATTGCAATTATATGAATATTGCCTTACAGGGTGTCAGTGGGATGGGCTGGTGCCCTTTCTAGTCCGTTTGAGGGGGATGTTCATCAGACAAGTCCTCAATTTTTTTGTGAGAAGTGTGAGATCCTTGTCACATCATTGTTGCCCAGTGGTTTCTTGAAGATTTCCATGCTTGCTTCACAGAACGCAAACAGATTCTGCTAACAGGAATTCCCAAGGAGTCACTATTCATTGTAAAAAAAACTACTTCTGTTCTTTCTTACTGCTGAGCAGATTAACCCTTTTAGGTTTGAAGGATTGCTTCGATAGCTGTTATTCTACATCTCAAGATAGTGCTGCCAGAGTGATACAGCATTCTAACACCTTCTTTAGTAAAGTCAAACTTCAAGAGCTTCTCTTATTGTTCATTTCTGCCTACTCTTCTAGATGGTAGGATTCTGTTCATTTAAAAGTTCTTCTTCGGCTTTTTTTGCTGACACACACAGATTCAGTTGCAGAGTTCCACCTTATCAGTGGTTGATGCTTGTCTTTCGGCTTTTTCCCGGTAAGGGGTCGCCACAGCGGAACTCCGGTCCGCTAATGATTGGCAGTAGATTTTTTTACAAAATGACGAGGTGCCAGCTCGACACCCAACCTTCAACAAAGGCACGCCCTTTTCCACACGCATGTCTTTCGAATGCTACCCAACTGCGGGGAGGACATGCAGACTCCACACAGAAGGCACTCCCAAGCCAAGCCAAGAATCGAACGGGCGAACCTCTTGCTGTGAGGTAACGCTACCGCCATACCACCGTGGCATCTAATTTACTGAAATGCTAAATAGCATTAATGTATGTTAAACTGCTGAGATTAATTTCCTAATCACTTCCCAAATCACATGGTTTCCAGATATCATTTTTTTTATTCTTTATTATCAATTCATGCATTTTTAATCCAACCATTGCAAAAATGAAGGAATATCAGAAACAGCATTATAAACTTATAAGCCTATGTAAAAACTAAAAAAAAAGCTCATCAGTTTAACCTGCTGCATATTTAACTATTATCAAATTTATTATCCTAACAATACATAAACTTGCATTAGAATTCATGCTCTAGTGGTCCCACTTTTAAGGACCTCCACATCCTTTTTAGTACTATGATATATTAATGCAAATCTTTAGTAAAGTCATCATGGATTTGCTTCTTGAACCTAAAAATTAGGGCTGAGTCAGTTAAGGTAACATTTCTTAAGTAACATATTGCTGCTTTAGTAAGATAGTGTTTCTCATAATTGGAGATGTAGCTACAGTGGGGGTAAATGGTTTCCATAATGCTGGGGGGCATGAACAGCAGGTGGCAATCCGTCTTCAGTGCATTACTGGCATTCAGAAGTTCAAAGCTTAAGAGCTTTAGCACTCCGTCTGTGGCATACATTGTAGCAGCTGCTTGCTAAAAATGTAACTTGCAGTTTAAAAGGAATACAAGCTTTTTTTCCTCAAGTTAACAGTTGAATGGGTGCCACATCGGGTGACAGAACCAGGCAACAGAATAGCTAGCTTACTCCTTTGTTAATAATATGCATCCTTAAAGTCCAAAGTGTTGTATCTTCTGATGAGGGCATGGCAAAACCTGCTGCTGCAGCCAAAGTGGTCCGTGTCCAGTTACTTTTTTCATCTAGCGACTATCTAATGCATGTGCCAGTAATCAGCTTCCTTCTGTTTGCATCTCCAACAGGTATCCACACCCATCCCTTGAACAAGTAACTGTTTTGGCAAATAGTGGCAAAAGAAGGTTCTTTATGTCTAGGCCATTGCTGGAGTATTTTTGAATTACTGCCACTTAATTAAGGTTTCCCCCCCAGACTTCCTGTTAGATCCATATGCCTAATAGTCCTTTCCATTTTCCATATTCTCTGAAAGTTGCTGGTGTGCATACCAGTATCAAGCTATCAGGTTTGCTACCCCTTGAGATCCTAACAGTTCCCCACAGAATGTTTTTAGCTTACTTTTAAGGAGTGGAATATTCTTAGTAATACTCTTTAAAATGATGATACTGTCTCCAACAGAGAGAGAGAGAGATCCGAAGTTGTTTTCTTCATTTGGCCTTCAACCAGTGGGAATATGGATTCGGATCCGAGCCGGCAACTTCACAAGCTCCTCCCCCTACCCATAATACACCGCCACCACCTCCCTTCCCTCAGATCTCGTTTGCCGCGGCTATCACTTGCATCGTGGTCTCTGAGCTCCAGCTGTTGTGAGTAGCTAGTTTGAAGCTTTAAGGTAATCTCTCAATAGGTGTGTGTGTGTGTGTGTGTGTGTGTGTGTGTGTGTGTGTGTGTGTGTGTTAGTAGTGTAGGTTTTTCCCTTTTCCTCCTCTTGCTGGTGGATTGCGTTTAAAAAAAAAAAAGTTTGTTTGAGTTCCCCCCCCCCCACCAGCTGTCTGTATGTGTATCTTGAGCGTGTGGTGGGTTGGTGTGAGGCCTAAACAAATATTTAGGAAGTGCACAGTGTGTGGCCATAAATTGTCACCAGCCGACGGCCACACTCTGTGTGTTGTTTGCCTAGGAGTAGCCCATCTTTCTGCGGGCTGTAGCATTTGCGTGGGCTTTAATCTGTGAGCCGTAAAAGATCACAGGGCAAAACTGGTTATGAAGGGTTTCCTTCCTGCGATGGAGGCGGCTGCCGCCACTACCTCTTTGGTCACGGCTGTGACTGCTTCTTCAGTGTCCTCCCTCTATGCCACTCCTTCCCAGGCCAGAAATCACCCTTCTGCCTCTAGGCCTGTGGAAGGAGAGTATTATAAGGGCAGAGAGAAAGAGAGAGAGCACAAAGGAGATAGACAGAGGAAGAGGTCCCCGGACCTCCTCCAAAAATACAGGCTGTACATCAACCTGACTCCCCTCGGCTTCAATCACCCAAGGTATCACTGGAGGAGCCTCAGCACACCGACCAGCCAGGTTGGAGTCCATAGCATTGTCGTAATCCACCCGCAGTTTATCCGAAGCTGACATGGATAAAATGATGAGATTTATTTGTACACAAATCCAGATGGAAGTCTTGCCAGCCCCCTCTCCCTTTGGAGGGGGAGCTTGTTTCCCTTCTTTACACCTATTTCTCCTTCTCCGATCCGACCTCCAGTTTCAGAGTATCTGACTCTGAGAGGCTTCGGAGTCAGGGGGCTGGTGCCAATGGTACCTGCTACCTCGATGCTGGCAGTTACCTGGAGTGAGTCGGACCCAAGTAGCTCATATCCGAGTGGCTGTCAGAGTCATAGCCTGGACGTTGGATCCGAGCGGGTGGAATTTTTCCTGTCAGCACCAACCTTGTCAGGTCGTGGCCATCTCCTCAGCGCTCCATCTCCTTCGGTCCCAGCTCTGATCCCCTTGTCGAATCTGGGGAGAGCAGCTCCCTTACTGACATCCCAGGAGGCTTGCTCTCCCTCCGCGTTTGACATGTTGGAAAAGGTTCTCTCCAGTGGATCGAGACCCTTGACTATCTCTTTGGATTCTGCCCCGACTCCCTCTTCTTTGGGTGCGACTCCCGTCATTTTACCGCAGGGACAGTCCACGCTAGAGGAGCGCCAGATGGTTCCCCTTGAGGAACATGAGGTGGTTTGCAAGCCCACTCCGGAGAGCCCCACTGGAGAGGTTCCTCACAAGCATATGTGCAAGAGGAGGCACTTGGACTCCTCCCCGGAGTCCCTTACTGAGGACACCGATTTGGTGGAAGGGGAAGGTTCCCCCAGATCATCTCCCAACTATTAGGCCAGCAGGGAGGTTGGTCCACCCCAAAACCTTCCTCGGCGAGTCAGTGTTCCTGGAGTCCTTCGGCATGGGCCCGTCTACTTCTTGGGTGCCCGCCCCGCAGATCCCTTAAGTGGACTTGGTCACCTTGCGGACTTGGAAGGAACCAGACACCGTGGAGCCAATTCCAAAGCACCTTGATAAAATTTTAAGCCCCCCTGTGGACAGACCTGCCAGGAATAAAGGGTCCCTAGTAGATGCTATGGTGGTAGCAGCCGCCGCCACCAAGAAGGAACTAGCTCAGGAGAGTTCCATGGTCCATCTCTTCGACCGAAAGTCCAGGACGATGAATTGTCTAGGGAAGCGGGTGTATGCATCAGCAGCCTTTTCTGTAAGGGAGCTGAACTATCTGGACCATGTTACATGACTACAGTGCAAACTGGTCAAGGAACTAGCTGAGTCACCCCTATGGTCCGTGTTGCAGGAGGACATATGTACGTTCTCCATGAGGATGGCCACCTTGAAAGTGGTCTCTAATATGTCCATGCACCTTCTCTTGTATGCCACCGAGGGAGCAGCTAGGGCAGCTGGGTCCGGCATTGCCATGAGGTGTCACGCCTGGCTCAGGTTGTGTCAGTTTCCAGAACCCTTTAAGGCATCTTGTGCGAATGCCCCTTATGACGGCTCTTCCCTATTTGGAAAGACTCTCAGTGACACTTGGTCCAGAGTGAGAAGGACGGGAAGACACTGTCTGCCATTGGGATCTGGTTCTCGAACCCTCAAAGATCCTTTTCTCAGAATCAATGAGGGCAAAAGAAGATGTGGTTCCGGAAGTCTCAGTATTCCCGGGACACTTCTTCCCCTAGAGGCAGAGGGGGACCAAGGAATTTTGGCTCTTGATAACCTTTCTCGGACAGGCCTGTGCAGCAGCTCTGAGGGGTTGCCCAACTGCTCTGCTCTGGAGGCAGTCAGGGATCACCTGTCATTGCACCTGATGGCATGGGAGTCCATGTCATCAGACCATTGGGTGCTTCAGATGATCTCCAGAGGTTATTCAATCCTGTTTGTGGTTTCTCCCACTCCATCCAAACACCTCCCAGACATACCACCCATGCAAAGGGAGGCAGCAGCACTAGAGGTAATCGAGTTGCTAAAGATGAGAGCCATCAAACCCATCCCCTGAGATCAGCCCAGATCAGGCATTTATTCCAGGTTCTTTTTGGTGCCAAAAAAGATGGGGGACTTAAGGCCCATTCTGGACCTGTCAACTCTGAACCTGTCAGTTGCTAAAGAGAAGTTCCAGGTGGTCATGTTACAGTCCATCCTGCCTTACCTGCAAGATAGCGACTTGATGTGCTCGATAGACCTCCAGGATGCTTATTATCACATAACGATGCACAGAAGCTCCAGGAGGTTCCTCCGCTTCCAGCTAGCAGCCAATCATTACCAATTTCGAGCCCTACCCTTTGGTCTCACCACAGCCCCCAGGGTGTTCACCATGGTAATGGCAGTGGTAGCGGCTCAACTGAGGCTTCAGGGAATCCAAGTCTTCCCTTACCTGGATGATTGGCTCCTTGCTGCTCCCACCAATCATCTACTTTGTCAGGCCAGAGACTATTTCTTGCATCTTACACAACATCTAGGAATTAGTCAACACAGCCAAATCTCTCCTAAACCCGGTCCAGGTTATAGAATACATTGGAGCATGAATAGACCCTTTGCAGACAAAAGTCTTCCTGACCTCGGAGAGAATTCAAAGTTACGGATGCATGCCACCTTCATCTATCAGTCCTGTCTTCCTTCAGTGCAGTCAGTTTTATGGGCCCTAGGTTCTATGGCAGCAACGATTACACTTCTCCTGTGTGCTCATTTGCATATGCAAGTACTACAGTGGACTCTAGCGGTGCAATGGCCTATGTTGGACCTTCCATTGACACATCCGATACACATAAGCAAAGTCTGCAGGTCATCCCTCCACTGGTGGATGCATTCTTCGGAAATAGTAGAGAGACAACCCTTTGTCATGGCCCCTGCCCAAGCCATAGTGACCACGGACGCCTCCCAGCTAGGGTGGGGGGCATTTCTCGGGAAGGACAGTTCAAGGCATGTGGACCCCGATCGAGACCAGTTTGCATATCAATGTTCTAGAGATGAAGGGTGGTCCTTTTAGCTTTGCAGGCCCTTCATGCCTTTCTCCCTCTAGGAACTATTGCAGTTCAGTCAGACAACATTGTCGGTGGTCTGGTACATCAATAAACAAGGAAGAACCAGATCCTACCCCCTCTGTCACGAGGCCATGAGAGTTTGGGAATGGGCGAGCTCCACTAGTCATTTCCTGGTAGCAATGCACATTTCGGGATGGTCTAACATACTGGCAGACAAACTAAGCCAGACAATTCTGATGCGTTATGAGTGGCCTCTGAATCCTTCAGTAACGGAGCAGATCTTTCTAGTATGGAGTCGGCCTTGCTACGGTCTCTTCTTATCTCCTTCCAGTGTGAAGTACAGCAAGTTCTTTGCCCTGAACTTCCCACTGGGGGAATCTCCCAGAGATGCTCTAGTCCATGCTTGGCCTCCCGGTCTTCTTTATCTTTACCCTCCTTTACCTCTTACCCCAAAGTTCCTCCAAAAGGCGCGTCGACTGGGAAGCAAAGTGATCCTCATCGCCTCGTTTTGGCCTTGCCAGGTATGGTTTCCCTTCCTCTGGTCTCATCTTCTAGCTCCTTCTTGGGTCCCCATCTGGATCTCATCTCTCACCCCTCGAGGGTCCCTCATCTGAACCTGGACAGTCTGAAGCTCACGGCTTGGCTGCTCCAGTTCCCTTAATTGCTAGGACACCCGGTTTGTCTTCTTCGGTCAAGACTATTCTGGTGGCAGCCCATAAATCATCCACCAGGAAGATTTACGGTAGCAAATGGAAGTGCTTTTCCATCTGGGCTTTTCAAAGGGATTTAGACCCTTTCACGGCTCCAATTCCGGCTATCCTTGCTTTTTTGGCACACATTTTTCAGCAAGGGGCTAGTTCATCTTCAGTGAAAGTTCAACTGGCTGCCATTTCCAATTTCCACATTGGTGAGAACATGGCTTCTTTGGCTTTTTCCAGATTGCACAAAGCTTTTATCAAAGGTACATTTCTCTTACGTCCTCCAGTCAAAGATCCTACTACCCTGTTGGGACCTTACTATGGTATTGTAAACTCTGGTAGCCCCCCCTTTTGAACCAGTGGCAACAGCAGATCTTAAACTTATATCTTGGAAGACAGCCTTCGTAGTGGCTATCACCTCAGCTAGGAGGGTCTCAGAACTTCAGGCATTGTCTGTCAAGGTTCCATACATAGTTTTCCATAAGGACAGGGTGTCTCTTCGTACCTATCCCTCCTTTCTTCCAAAATTTGCCTCTTGAGACCAATATTAATCAGACTTATCAATTTACCTGTTTTCTTTCCAAAGTTCAAAAATAAGGGTGAATACAAGTTGCATCTGTTAGATGTTCATAGACAACTATATTTCTGTTTACACAGAACCAAACCCTTTCACAAATCTGATCAGTTGTTTGTGTCCTTCTCTGTGCCATTTTTATGTAAACCCATTTCCAAGGTGACCATTTGCTAGCTGGATTTCTCTATGTATCCTTCAGGTTTACAAGGACAACGGCTCGTCTCCTCCAGGTCAGTTTAGAGCTCATTCCACCAGGTCCATGGCTACTTCTGCAGCTTTTTGGCCTAGGGTATCCTTGGATGACATTTGTTCTGTGGCTACTTGTTCCTCATCTCATACCTTTATTTCTCACTATAAGTTGGATTTGATATCTAGAGGGAGAGCATCCTTTGGCTCCACGGTGCTCCGGAATATCCTTCCATGAGGGCCACCCAGGTGTATAAGTAGCTGGGGACTCTGTCCCAGAGGTTAAAGACCATATGAGGTAAACTACTTCAGATAAAGAAGTTATGTACTCACCCTGAAGTTCCATCTGAGTTGTTGTACTTTATTTGTCTTCAACCGTCCACCTCTCCTTCCCCCTGGCCTTACCTTCTTGGCATGTAGCAGAGCGCGCTTTAGCGGCTTTGGTCTGTGTTTCATGAGATTGGAAAAGTTGTGTGCAGTAAGGTATATTGGGTCGGGTTTTTTGGTTTAGGGTGCAGCAAACTCGATCTGAGGGAAGGGAGATGGTGATGGTGTATTATGGGTAGGGGGAGGAGCTTGGAGCAGATGCTTGTGAAGTTGCCGGCTCGGATCCGATCCAGATCCGTATTCACACAGGTTGAAGACAAATGAAGTACAACTCAGATGGATTGTTATGGTGAGTACATAACTTCTTTTTTTTCCCTGTCTTTGACCTATGTTCCCCTAGCATGATACAGGAGTGGCATTCTACCTTCCTGACATCACTTTAGAAGAAAAAAAATGCCCTTTTCAAGCTGGTTGACCAGTTTAATTCCTGTAGTTGTATTTTGCGGAGTGGGTTATTTCAGATTCTGTCCTGAATTAAGCCACCTATTACATAGCCACCATAATTGCATAGTAGTCCTGCTATGATTTTTCTGTTTCAGCTCCCTGTCCCACATCCTTTTCCCTTCCTACCTGCTCATCCTGGTAGTAGTTTGCATAATAAGTATTTCTGGTAATCCCCAGAGTAGGTGAGCTTGTATTCTGACCTGAAAGAATTGAACAGTGACTGCCATGTTGTCACATACTGTACTGAATTCAGTATACCCAAGATATCCAGTGAAGATAAGGGCATTGCTTTTTTTTCCTGGTTAATCAGAGATTTTTGGAATTCCCACTGTAGATAAGTAGTGACATTCAAGGTTTATTCCAACTTAGTGTGGGAAATCTCTGGCTAAAAACTAAATTTTGTTAAAAGAAAATACTTTTGCTACTAGAATTTTGGCTCCCTGAGTCACTTGCCCCACTACAATTTCAAGGCATCTTGTCTCCCCAAGACTAAAAACAGTTCTTCAGTTGGTCCCAACAAAATACTAGGTTGTCTAATAAATAGTGGCATGCAGGCTTTTGCTGATCCCCTCCTTAAGATGTTCATCCTAATCTTTGCCACAGGATATGTCTGTGAGTCATTGTGCACTGTGATGGTGATACCCCTCCATAAGGGTGCCCCCAACTGACCCTGGTATCTACAGACTTAATAGCTTTAATAACCTTGTCTGTAAAGCTATTGAATACTTCATTACTGACCTCATAAACCAGGACTTTAAAAGTTTGATCAAGATCGAATCTTAACAATTCAGATTTGTTAAGTGCAGGACATGCCCGCTAAATCTTGTGAGCTTCTTTGAAAAGGTCACATGGGTGGTGGGCAGGGGTCACACTGCTCATGCTGCCTACTTGGATGTGGCAGAGATGTCTGACACCATACTACATGATGGGATTGCCAATAAACTTAAACACTGATCCCTATGTGATAAGATGGATTGCAAACTGGCTCAAGGATAGCATGCTGTGTCAGGGTTGGTGTTGCCTTCACAGTTAGGAAGAAACTGGCCAGTGGGATTCCACTGGGTTCTTTTTGGCCTTTGTTCATACCTCTCAACCTGGAAACATCACTATGAAAAATAGGTACAAATCTGCATGCTGATTAACATAAAATCTGCATACATAATTATGTAACCCTGCCCACTCCAATGGAATTGTGGGATATCTGCTTTCAAATGTAATCTGAAGAACAGACAACCAAAATATGGTTCCAGGCACCCAGACCCTGCAGTAAATGGTAACCATTTTCTTTTAAATGTGTTGCAATGATGTTTACTGGGAAGGGAGAAGATGATGAACCTTAAGATTTTGTTTTCGGAGACTTGCAGTATGTGGCTTTTATGGTAAAAGTAGGGCATTTAATGGTAGGCAATATTCTAATCTTGGCAAAAGAATATTATAGTTTTCTAGGACCTCCAAAAGTAATTCTTCATGGCCTACTGTCTGATTAGTGGCGTAGCTACAGTTTGTGCCACCCAGGGCTGTCTTCAAGTTTGCCACCCTTCCCCCCTCACAGAATCATGGTCGAATGGGCCCTCTCCCTGCAGCGATTCCGATGTCCCATTACTTGGCTATTTTGCCCTGTTTACCATAAACACTGTAATATGCATACTGCTTTACTTCTACGATGATTCCCACTCCAATGGAATTGTGGGATATCTGCTTTCAAATGTAATCTGAAGAACAGACAACCAAAATATGGTTCCAGGCACCCAGACCCTGCAATAAATGGTAACCATTTTCTTTTAAATGTGTTGCAATGATGTTTACTGGGAAGGGAGAAGATGATGAACCTTAAGATTTTGTTTTCAGAGACTTTCAGTATGTGGCTTTTATGGTAAAAGTAGGGCATTTAATGGTAGCCAATATTCTAATCTTGGCAAAAGAATATTATCGTTTTCTAGGACCTCCAAAAGTAATTCTTCATGGCCTACTGTCTGATTAGTGGCGTAGCTACAGTTTGTGCCACCCAGGGCTGTCTTCGAGTTTGCCACCCTTCCCCCCTCACAGAATCATGGTCGAATGGGCCCTCTCCCTGCAGCGATTCCGATGTCCCATTACTTGGCTATTTTGCCCTGTTTACCATAAACACTGTAATATGCATACTGCTTTACTTCTACGATGATTTGGATTTCATTTAAAAGTTTTATTTTATATTTTACAGCACAAACACTAATAGACATCTGCTAAACAAAGCAATGCAGTCTCACAGTGAAAATAGGCTTAGCATTAAAACTTCTCTGCCCTTGAAACTCACATTTATTGAAACGGGTCTATATTAGAACATCAAAGTTTCAAAACTTCAAATGTTCTAATATCGAAACCTATTCAGTGAAAGCTGAAAATATCGAAGCAACAGAAAACCAATTTTTTTCCTAGGGAAAGAATTCGGTTGTCTGTTTTTGTTGCTTTGGAATTTTCAGCACTGTGGTGGAAAGTTATGGGTCGGGTCAGGTAAGTGTGCAGTTGAGTGCGGGTTAGGTTAGTTAGGGTTAGAGTGTGGGTTAGGTATGTGTGCAATTGTGTGGACGTGAGGGCTAAGGCACGTTAGGTGAGGTAGGGTTAGCGAGCAAGTTAGGTATGTGTGTGATTGTGTGGACGTGAGGGTTAGGGCGGGTTAGGTAAGTTAGGGTTAGGGCGCAGGTCAGGTAAGTGTGCGATTGTGTGGACGTGAGGGTTAGGGCAGGATAGGTGAGTTAGGGTTAGGGCACGGGTGAGGTGAATGTGCGATGGTGATGGACCTTAGGGTTTGGGTTAAGGTAAGTGGATAGTTAGTGGTGTGTGTGTATAGTTTAGTGTAGGGTTAGATGTAAAATTTTAGGTGTGTGTGTGTGGATTGCTGTTTGTTTGGTGTGCTTGTGTTGTGTGTATGTGTTTTGGAACAGCAAATTGTTTCCCTAGGAAAAGATTTGCTGTTCTTATGTTCAATGTTTTCAGCTTTCGCTGAATAGAGTTCGATATTAGAACATTCTAAGTTTTGAAACTTGAATGTTCTAATATAGACACCATTGAAAAAGCATTGAAACCCACCACATTCAAAGAAAATGCATCTGACCAGTGGCATATAAAGATTACCTCTGGGCTGTTTTCAAATCATATTCCCTTGCACATGAAACATACGTGTGTTCTTTGATACACCTTCCTGATTGTATTAAATTATATTCCTTGTATAATACAGTACAGTTCTTATAGGGTGTTTTAAATGTATTGTTTTGAACATTTTCCAGTAAACAGTGAAATAAAATGCATGCACCAATAATGACAAAACTGCCCAATTCAGAACATTTCCATCATAAAAAGTCTGCTCAAGCTGCTACAGTCCACCAGTATCTGTACAATCTCTGCAGAAGTAAGAGTCATCTAAATAATTCCACATTAAGGAGACCTGTAACTAATGAAGAGGTTGCTGCTAGCAAACAACTTCATATTTCATTGTTTCATCTACAAATAAAGTGCCTGTTCCCCTTGAGGAATAAATTGCCTATGTCACTAGTTATCGCCACCAAAGAAGACATTCTCTGGACTGCAGCGTCCACCCCCTTTAAAAGTAAAACACAGTACAGTATCATCAATGCATCTACATACTGTGGGAGTAGAACCCACAGCCTTCTGCATCAAACACAATCATTTAACCTGTTATGCTATTAACAATGCAAGCAGACTCTGCATAAGCAACATTAAACTTCTCTTCCCCTTAAGCTCTAAGATCCTTATAAAATCCACTCAACACTTAACTGTATCTGTCAACTTTGCAGCACAAGAACTCTAGAAAAAGACAAAATTTATTAGGGGAGGACAAAAGCCTAAAAAACAGGGACACATTTTAAACATTGCTTGTATAATTTGGAAAGTTGCTAGAATAAAATGTTGTGTTACCACCATGCGTTTCACTGCCAAGTCTTGGCCCCAGGACACTGTGCACTACAGTCAGAGCAACATACCACTATGCCAAATCACCAGTTACCTGAAGGACAGGAAGACTGAAACTTAAATTGCTATCGTTTATTGAATTCAGTTCTCACTATAGCTCTCAACCTCTTAGCACAAAACACCTGGACAAAGCCAATTATGGGGGAATACAGCCCCCAAACATATTCAGTGAATTCAGTTCTCACCATAGCTCTCAACCTGTTAGCACAAAAAACATGGACAAAGCCAATAATGGGGAATACAGCCCCAAAAATAGGGACAAATTTCAAATACTGATCTTATAAACTTAGAAAATTGCTAGAATAAAAGTTTTTGTGTTGCCATCTATTTTCTGAAGAATATGAAATTCAAATGCCTGTCATTATTTATTGAATTCAATCCTTCACTGATTTGAAAAATCCAGAAAACCAGAGCTTTTATGAGGAACAGAAAAGAACAAAAATATGAGACAAAAATCTGGAAAGTTTTCACAAGTGGTGGTCAACTGGGGCATTTTACACACACACACACACACACGCACACACACACACACACACACACACACACACACACACACACACACACACACACACACACACACACACACACACTTATCTAATATGAAGCAGATCCAATTCAACTTAATGTCTAATTTTACTCTGTACCTCCAATGTGAAAAATTGCTTTATATTTGCCTTCTGCATTCTGAAATTATTTTCTGTTCAATAACTTACAACTTCTGTGGGTTATTTATGCTCATCACATCACAATCAAATTGTTTAAACATTGTCCTGAGACCACATCCTTGTCTTCTGTGTTATCTAAAAGATTCTTCCTATATGAATCTGTTGACCAGGACTAATAAATATATTGATCTGAAGTAGGTACTTCATTTGTCAGCAACCTTTGAGCCAGCAACTTGTTTCACAGCTATCAGATCTGAGCTCCTAGCTCCTCCCCTTACCCATAATCCCCTGCCAACCCTGACTGACCTCAGATCTAGTTTGCCGCGCTTAGTGAAAGCAGCTAGATTCAGAGCTGCTAGTCTGTTCAGATAAGTTTTCAACTTATTATACTTATTGTTATAATTTTTTATTAAAAGGTTGAGTGTGTTAGGTTTCCCCTTTTGTTAGTCTTCGAACCTTGTATTTTTTAGTGTAAATTCCTCCCCTCCCCTCGCTGGTACGTAGTGTTTGTGTGGGTCAGTGTGTGTTTGGGGCCTTGTGTGAGTGAGTTTGCTTTATTGTAGTGTAATGTCAGAGGCCCCAAAACCGATCTTCTCTAAATGCACCGAGTGTGGCCATAA
Organism: Protopterus annectens; assembly: GCF_019279795.1. NCBI lineage: Eukaryota > Metazoa > Chordata > Ceratodontiformes > Protopteridae > Protopterus > Protopterus annectens. The sequence continues at coordinate 438,976,617 of NC_056751.1, forward strand.
GCTTTCACTGGTGGATGGCCACACTCTGTGTGTTCAGTGCCTTGGGGTTGAACACCTCTTCCCGGGGCACTGAAAGAGCGGAGGTTGAAGCTGATCCTGGTGGGTCTTTTGACCCCGGATTCGACTTTGGCCTTCGGTGCTCCCGTGGCCTCACCACAGTCCTCGGTGGCGGCCACTCCTGCCTCTCTCTCCCCCCGGCCGGGACTCAAACTCCCGCTACGGCGCCGGAGGAGAGGGAGGCCAGGAGGGAGAAAAAGAGGGAGAAGCACCACAAGCAGTGGGCCAAGGCCTCTGCTTCGGCCCCTCCCGGCTAAGCGGGCTTTTCCCTCCATGGCTTCCAAGTCTCCTCCTCCTCGGCTCCGGTCCCCATGCTTCTCACCAGGACCTGAGGAGGAGGAGACCCGATCTCCATCGAGGTCATCGCGGCGGCACTCCCGGCCTGCCTCGGTGGCCTCATTTAGAACCACTTATAGCCTGTCGGATGCAGACTTGGACCGGATGATGCGAAGGTTCATCCAGGCCCAGCTGCAGATGGGAGTGCTCCTACCTCCCCCCCCTTCGGGGGGGAGCTCAATGCCTTTTTTTGCCCTGATAGCTCCTTCTCCAACCCGCTTCCCTGGCAGCATTGGAGCCGGGGGTGGTTCGACAGTACTTGGTACTTCGGCTCCAACCTTTCCCTCGAGTTTGTCGGGTCCGAGCTCTCAGAGCCATGGGCTGAGCTTCGGATCCGAGGGATTCAGTGTGCATTCAGCTCCGTCCAGGTCGGAGCACACGGGTCCTTCGATCCGATGGTCTCGGCTCTGGTTCCGATCCCCCCATCAGATCCGAGTGGGAGTCGGCTCTCGGATCCAAGAGAGAGTGACTCTCCCTCGGCCTTCGATGCGGTGGAGAGGGCTCTGTTGAGTGCATCCGGACCCCCGGCCCTTGCCTCGGCCCCATCCTGCACCCCCTCTCGGTTGGATCTGGCTTCCATCACCTGGCCACAGGGATAGCCTGCTTCGATGTCTCAGGTCATTCCTCTGGAACAAGATGTTGCTGGTGAAACTTCCTCGGACAGACCCCCGACGATGTTCCTCATAAGCGGAAGTGTAAGAGGAGGCACGTGGACTCCCCTGAGTCCTTAACAGAAGACATGGACTTGGATGAAGGGGAAGGCTCCCCAAGGTCACCCCTGGAGGATGTCTCCTTTGGAGACATCATGGAAATGCTCAGCATTAGGGGGGGGGTCTGCCCCCAAGGCTTCCTCCGATGAGTCAGTGTTCCTGGAGGCGTTCGAAGCAGGCCCATCTACCTCTTGGGTGTCCCCTCCGCCCGACCCCCTGGTGGACCTTATTACCACCAAGGCGTGGAAGGAGCCGGACACTGTGGAGCCAGTTCCCAAATGCCCCGATAGGATTCTGAGCCCCCCTTCAGAGAGGTCCCACTGGAGCAAGGGTCCCCCCATAGATGCCATGTTAGGGAATTAGCTCAGGAGAGCCCCTCGGTCCATCCGCCGAGCAGAGAGTCCCGCCCGATGGATCACCTAGGGAAGCGGGTCTTTAGTTCAGCGACCTTCTCAGTAAGGTCCCTGAACTACATGGCACACATTATTAGGATGCAGCGAGACCTTATCAAAGAGTACGCTGCTTCCCCCCGGAGTCCATGTCGGCGGAGGACAAACAGTTGTACTCCACTCGCATGGCCACTCTAAGATCTATATCGAATACCTCTATGCAGCTTTTGTCCCATGCCACAGAGGGAGCCGCTAGAGCCAGCAGAGTAGGCCTAGTCATGAGACGCCAGGCCGGGCTCCGACATTGTGACTTCGCGGAACCCTTCAAGGCGTCATTTGCGAATGCCCCTTTTGATGGTTCTGCCTTATTTGGCAAGACAGTTCGCGAGACTTTAGTCCAGAGCAAAAAGGACGGGAAGACGTTGTCTGCCATTGGAGTCCACTTCTCTGCTCCCCAGAGGTCCTTCTCCAAGAACCAAAAGGGACAGAAGAAGATGTGGTTCCGGAAATCGCAACATTCCCAGCCTGCTCCGGACAACCAGTCCTTCTGTGGCAGAGGAGGACAGGGAGGATGCCGCCCTAGAGGCAGAGGGAGTCCGAAGAATTTTGGGTCCAGAGAAACCTTCTCTGATCGGCCCACGCAGCAACCCTGAGGGGTTGCCCGACTGCGCCACTCGGGAGGCAGTCGGGGGGCGTTTCTTGAGGCACCTGGCAGCTTGGGAGTCCATCATATCAGATCGCTAGGTGCTTCGTATCATATCCAGAGGTTACCAGATTTCCTTGTATCATGTTCCCAAACTCAGAAACCTCCCCGATGTACCACCTGATCAGAGGGAGGTAGCAGCTGCAGAGATTCAGCAGCTCCTAGGAAAAAGAGCCATCCAACCTGTCCCCCCAGACCAGCGCGGATTTCTGTTTTTACTCCAGGTTCTTTCTGGTGCCAAAAAAGACAGGGGACTTCAGGCCAATTCTCGACCTCTCCCTTTTGAACCTGTCAGTAACCAAACAAAAATTCCGGATGGTCACTCTTCAATCCATCCTCCCCC